>NC_138515.1:1312858-1549186 GCF_964252035.2 Podarcis erhardii
GCTGTAAAACCTTCATTTCCACGTTGTGCAGAACAAAGAAGCAACAAAGTGCTTGACATAGTGCACACTGACATATGTGGACCCATGAGTGTTCCCTCACTGGGAAAGAATAGATATATTTTAATATTTCTGGATGACTTTTCAAGATTTTGTGTTGTGTATTTCCTCAAAGAGAAGAGTGAGACAGTGGACAAGTTCCAGGAATACATTGCCATGGTCAAGAGCAAATTCCAGAGAGCTCCAGCTGTGCTAATGAGCGACAATGGAGGTGAGTACTGCTCAAATGAAATGCAGGCTCTCCTGGCCAAGGAAGGAATTGCACACGTAACCACAATTCCTTACACACCACAGCAGAATGCCATAGCTGAGAGAAAGTTTAGGTCCATTATGGACATGACAAGGTGCATGCTAAAGGATGCATGTTTGCCACAGAAGCTGTGGGCCGAAGGAGTGTACACGTCGGTCTATTTGCAGAATAGACTGCCAACTAAAGGTGCAGAGCGCACACCATTTGAACTTTGGCATGGGAAAGCTCCCAATCTGTCGCACATACGTGTGTTTGGAAGTCTGTGTTACTTCCACGTGCCCAAGGAACACAGACACAAGCTTGACTCCAGGGCAAAAGCAGGTATCCTTGTGGGATATGCCTCTGGAGGCAAAGGATACAGAATTATGGACTTACAAACTGGTAAGACAAATGCATACCATGCGGTTTATGTTGATGAATATGGAAAGGTAGACACTAAGAACACTGTTGTGGATTCTTCAGATGAGTCAGAAAGGACTCAAGAATTTGTATATTTCCCTTTTGAGACCCCACAAAGTAATAATCTGCCTTCAAGTGTTACAGCGCCCCCTACAGGCGACGCACCAGAAGACGCAGAGGACCAGAACCCTGGCGGCACCAGAGACGAAGATGAGGACTCAGATGGGGACATGCCTGCGTTGGAGGAGGATGAGGAAGCTGATGCGGTCGCAGAACCAGAGGTCAGGCGCTCGTCCAGAACCAACAAAGGTGTCCCACCATTACGGTTGTCCTACTTTGCAGGGTCGGCGTTTCCACAAGAACCTTCCACTTGGGAAGAGATACAGGAGATGCCAGCTGCAGAAGCCAGTCTCTGGAGGAAGGCCGCGCAGGAGGAGATGGATGCACTGCATCAGAACAAGACCTGGACACTCACTGAGCTGCCTCCCGGTAAGAAGGCCATTGGCAGTAAATGGGTTTTCAAGGTTAAGAAGGGGTCAGAAGGAGAAGTGCAGCGCTACAAAGCTAGACTTGTAGCACAGGGATTTTCACAGCGTTTTGGTGAAGACTATGATGAAGTTTTTGCACCAACTGTGAGGTACAGCAGCGTAAGAATGCTTCTAAGCATTGCAGCCTCCAAGAAAATGAGAGTGAAACACATAGACATTGCTACCGCTTTTCTACACGGGCAGATTTCTGAAGAAATTTATATGAAACAGCCCAAAGGTTTTGTAAAACCACATGAGGCACATTTAGTGTGCAAACTCCAGAAAGGACTTTACGGACTTAAACAGGCTGCTAGAGCCTGGAACCAGAAGTTGCATAAAATGCTGATGCAACTTGGGTACAAGCAAGGCGACGCTGATAAGTGCTTGTACAGTAAGTCAAATAATGGACAATTCTCATATATCTTAGCTTTTGTTGATGACCTGATTATTGCCACAGCAAGTGAGAAAGACTATACACAGATAGTAAAACACCTTAGCAAAGAGGTGGAGGTCAAGGAGCTAGGAGATGTCCACTACTACCTCGGGATCCAGGTGGAAAGAGAAGAGGACGGCTCATTTCTTCTCAGCCAAAGACAGAAGATCCACGAGCTGATTGAGCACATGCAGATGCAAGACGCACATCCAGTTGCTACACCGATGGCTACTGACTTCCTGAAGAATCAGCAGGATTCGAAGCAGTTGCCAGACAACAATGACTACAGGTCGGCGATTGGTAAACTTTTGTATTTAGTTACCACATGTAGACCTGACTTAGCAAATGCTGTGGGGATTCTTAGCAGAAAAGTGAATTCTCCCACTGAGCATGATTGGGCAGGTGTAAAGAGGGTGGTGCGATATTTGAAGGGTACCATGAATTGTAAATTAAGGTTACCAGCCGTCAGAGACCCTAAGTTGGTTGGGTATACTGATGCGGATTGGGCTGGGGATAATGCTGATTATAAATCAACAAGTGGTCATGTTTTCATGTTTGGTGATGGACCTGTTTCATGGGGCAGTTATAAACAGAGCTGTGTAGCATTATCTTCCACAGAATCAGAATACGTTGCAGCAACAGAAGCCTGCAGAGAGATCGCCTGGCTTGATCAACTCATAAAGGACTTTGGGTTGGTGAGAAAAGGGCCTGTCAGCTTGCTAGAGGACAATCAAAGTTGCCTGAAGCTGACGCAGAGTGAGAAGTTCCTGGCCAGAACAAAACACATTGGGGTTAAATACCACTACATACGCCAGATGATCCAGGATGGACTTGTGGAACTATCCTACTGCAGCACCCAAGAGATGACTGCTGACATCCTGACGAAACCCCTACCAAGAGAGAGTTTCCAGAATCTACGTGTCAAGCTGGGACTCTGGGTGGTTGAATAAAGTTGTTTATGTTTTGTATAATGTTGTATTGCCTGAGAAGGGGTATGTGGGATGTAAACACAGGAGCAGTCAATGACAACATTCCTAGAGTGTACATGTTAGAACATGGGGAGGGATGTCTGTCCAGCAAGCAGGTAAACTTCCTGGGGACGGACTTCCTCCGCATGTGACCAGAGGTGGGTGTGGCCTCACCTGTGCAGGTAATGATAAAAGCACAGGGCAGGCAGCCACTCTCTCTCTTGCCTCTTGCCTCTTGCCTCTCTGCCATCTTCATCTTCTGAAGGAGCAACATGCCCTCTTGGCTCCCAGCCAAGAGAGGACAGTACTATCTTGCTACAAGATAGATTCTAACTGCATGTAACCTTTTTAAGCCTGCCTACCTTCTGGGATCATATTGTGAACAGAACGTGAGTAAACTCTTTTATACTTTTATAAAGACTGTGTCGTGTCTTGTATTTTAAGAGGGAACAAAGGGGAAATTACCAGAGTAATTATTATAGAGGTTCTAGCGAACCTGTGCAAGCGTTACCGTTGCGAACTTAAAGGGGAATGTCTATAAACTCTGCTGATATTTTGGGAACTTGTTAGCACAAGTTGGATAAGGATATAATTAGTCAATATATCCTCTCCTGCACCCCAGAACATTCCCACAGTTTGTGTCACCATTTTTTACTTTTTTCATTAAGGCTTTTAAGCTGCAACCCTAATCCTGTTTATTTGGGAGTATACCCCTTAAATTCAATAGGATTTACTTTTGAGTAAATAGCATTATCCTGTAAAGCACTATGTGCACACACACAAGCAAAGCTTAATGCCCTGGCTGCTACTTTAACAGGCCAGTTCTTGACATGTTTACTTAGAAGTAACCCCATCTATATTCAGTGGGGCTTATTCTCAGGTGAGGTACATAGGAGGCTGCATTTTATTTGTTATATGCTCAGGATCATTCAGCTTCCTCAAGGAAATTCTCAGACTACAGCTGTGTGCTTGTATAGTTCCATATGAAATGATGCTGCATGTAAAGTGCTTCTGCTTGTGTGTTTTATTTGTTGTTTTTAATTTTTTAAAATGTATACCCCAGCTCATTTTAAAATAAAAAATAACAACTGTTATAAAATCTATAACAGTTTTCCCATTCCTATCAAAATTCTCAGCAACAAATCTCAAAAGAGACCCCCAAAACTAAAACATTAGAGGTAACTCAGCAGAAGCGGGGGGGGGGGGGACCCAGTTAGTCAAAAACCTTTTAAAACATTTTTACTAACAATGCTGTGATGGGGCCTGAGGCTTCTCCTTCCCTTACAGAAAAAATTCTAGCCCTGTTTACTGTCTGCCATACCTTATGGCTGTGCTATGCATTCATTTTCCTTACACATTTGCTCTTTAAATTTTTTTTAAAAATTATTTAAATATATACAGTTTTAATCCTGCATACTTAACCCCTTCAGTTTGTGTTGGGAAGCCATGGAGAGAAACCATCTGAATGCCTCATGATCATCTTCTTGCCTGAAAAGTGTGTCTGCATCTGCTTTTGCAGCATGGGGCCATGCTGGAAAGCCCCTGCTAATCAAAGGTCCCTCTTGTTACGTGAGCCTGAGATAAACTAGATACCTGTACAGTCTTTAAGGTTAGGAGCTTAATAGAAGGCACCATTATTTCTTTTTCCTAATGTTGGTCTGTAAAGCACTGATAGTGCCATGTAAGCAACATACAAATAAATAACCAAGGGCCATGAACCTTTTTTCCTTCTACCCCTGTGAACCAGAATCATAGAATCATAGAATCATAGAGTTGGAAGAGACCACAAGGGCCATCGAGTCCAACCCCCTGCCAAGCAGGAAACACCATCAGAGCACTCCTGACATATGGTTGTCAAGCCTCTGCTTAAAGACCTCCAAAGAAGGAGACTCCACCACACTCCTGGACAGCAAATTCCACTGTCGAACAGCTCTTACTGTCAGGAAGTTCTTCCTAATGTTTAGGTGGAATCTTCTTTCTTGTAGTTTGGAACCATTGCTCCATGTCCGCTTCTCTGAAGCAGCAGAAAACAACCTTTCTCCCTCCTCTATGTGACATCCTTTTATATATTTGAACATGGCTATCATATCACCCCTTAACCTCCTCTTCTCCAGGCTAAACATGCCCAGCTCCCTTAGCCGTTCCTCATAAGGCATCGTTTCCAGGCCTTTGACCATTTTGGTTGCCCTCCTCTGGACACGTTCCAGTTTGTCAGTGTCCTTCTTGAACTGTGGTGCCCAGAACTGGACACAGTACTCCAGGTGAGGTCTGACCAGAGCAGAATACAGTGGCACTATTACTTCCCTTGATCTAGATGCTATACTCCTATTGATGCAGCCCAGAATTGCATTGGCTTTTTTAGCTGCCGCATCACACTGTTGGCTCATGTCAAGTTTGTGGTCAACCAAGACTTCTAGATCCTTTTCACATGTACTGCTCTCAAGCCAGGTGTCACCCAGCTTGTATTTGTGCCTCTCATTTTTTTTGCCCAAGTGCAATACTTTACATTTCTCCCTGTTAAAATTCATCTTGTTGGGCCTTCTTGGTAGTGGCGCCCGCTCTGTGGAATGCCCTCCCATCAGATATCAAGGAAACAAACAACTACCTGACTTTTAGAAAACACCTGAAGGTGTTTATAATGTTTGATGTTTCATTGTGTTTTTAATATTTTATTGGGAGCCACCCAGAGTGGCTGGGGAAACCCAGCCAGATGGGTAGGGTATAAATAATAATAATAATAATAATAATTATTATTATTATTATTATTGGTTTGGTTTTTTCTTTTTGCTTGGTGGTGTGCACCTTTCCCTTCTCTGCTTATTTTCATAGCTCTGTAGGTAAATTGTTATTTATTTATTTTACAGATTCATAAACTGCATAAGAACACAAGATGAGTCTTCTGGATCAGGCCAATGGCCCAATCAGTCCATGGCATCCTGTTCTCACAGGGTCCATCGGGTGCCCGTGGGAAGCCTGCAGGCTGGGCATGGATGCAGCAACAGCGCTTGGCTCACAGATCATTCCCAGGCACTGGCATTCAGGGGCAGAAGGCCAGAAGCTGTTGGAGTGGCATTTGATAAGCTAAAATAAGATTAAATGCAAACAATCAAACTACCTCTAGAAACAACCAATGCCATTTCTACAATTCTACAATTAAAAGTCCACATAACGGCCAGGTCACACTTCAAGCAGGTAGGAAACAGACCTCCCATTTCTCTGCTTTCTCAGAGTCCTGGGTGGTGGTTGGCTGTCTGTCTCTGGCCCATTCATTGAAGGATCAAAATATGGGCAAGAGGGAAGTTCCCGCCTCTCCCTGTGACTGTATCCCATTCCCTGCAGCCCTCAAGGGAGGCTTTCCACTTATTCCGATATCCATTGATACATCCTACAGTGCAGTGGAACCAGTGGGAATATAAATCAGCTTTGGGATTTCTTTGCCACCAGCTTCGTGACATCATCGACACTGGCACCATGACGTCAACCTCAGCATTAAGGGCAGTGGCACCACCAGCATCAATTCCATCAGAGCGCACAGCATCATCAGCATCCTTCTGCCTCCGTCCCTGCATCTCCGCTGTTGGGTACCGGGCCGTACCATTCACACTCGCCAGGGAGGGGGGCGGAGGAGAGAGCAGCCGAGCTCCTCCCCTTCTCCTGTCGCCTAATGGTCCACCCCGGGATTCGCTTCGCAGAGGCAAGGCGCCTACCACTGCAGCCGCAGAGGGGGGAAGGGAAGCATTTGGGCGAGTCCACGCGCAGGAGAGCCGCTTAACTGGGCAGGGCTGGTTGCTGAGGCTCACAGAAGGACTTGGGAGGAGCCGCGCCGGGCTGGCTGTTCCTTTCTCTCGAGCGATCTCCCGCTCCCAAAGCGCAGGGGAACAAGGGCACCCATCTTTCCCTATAGATCCTTTCCCCAGGAGGCAGGCGCGCCGAGAAAGCGCTTTGGAGGACCCTTTCCCGGCTAGAGAGAGAGAGATCCCTCCTGCAAATCCCTTCAGAAGCAAAGGATCCCAGAGGGCTAAAAGGAAAAGAGCAGCCTCATCTTCCCTGCAGGAGACAGATCTGCTGCAGGGAGGGAGCCTCTCCCCGTTAGTCGCCCCCCCCCCGAGAAATCCCTGGCAGGCTGGTCGTTCTCTAGATCCTCCTTTAGCTGGGCAACCCCTGAGATCTCCGCAGCAGCCGTCCGGGGGTGGGGGTGGTGGGGATCCCACCTGGAAGGCTTAGCAAACCCCACCCCACCCAGAGACGCAGCGCTCGAGGGGGTCCCCTCCCTAGGAGTCCCCCTGCCCCACCGCCGACCCCCTGCGACCCCCCTCCCGGCGCCAACATGAATTACCTGCGCAGGCGTCTCTCGGACAGCAACTTCATGGCCAACCTGCCCAACGGCTACATGACGGACCTGCAGCGCCCGCAGCCCCCTCCGCCGCCCCCCAGCGCCACCTCGCCGTCGCCCGGCAGCGTCTCGCCCGCCGAAAGGCCGCCGTCGGCCCCCAGCCCGGGCGCGGGCAGCAGCGGCGGGGCCGGGGGCTTCTTTTCCTCCCTCTCCAACGCCGTGAAGCAGACGACCGCGGCGGCGGCGGCCACCTTCAGCGAGCAGGTCGGGGGGGTCGCCGGCTCCGGAGGGTCCTCGGGGCGCAGCAAAGTGCTGCTGGTGGTGGATGAGCCAGGGACAGACTGGTAAGGAGCTGGCAAGGGGAGATGGGGAAGCCGCCCCTCCCGCCCCGCTTATCCCTCCATCATCCATCCACCCTTCCTTCCTCCTTCTGCCTGAAGGAGACAAAGGATTAGCTACTCCCCCCCCCCCCATGACCGCTCCCAGTTCTCCAGAGGGGGCCAACCATCCCTATTATTTCTCCCCTCCCCCAGCCTTGGCCACTTCGAGTGTCGGGGCACCAAGATGTGGCAGATGCTTCCTCCAGGCCGCCCCCCCCCCCCGCACCTTTGTGACAAGCGTGGGGGAAGCTGGCAACCTGGTAGCTGCTCTTCAGCCCAGTCCTGGCTAACCTGGTGCCCTCCAGGTGTTTCAGGCTGCGGCTTCCATTGGTCCCAGCCAGCACTGCCCAAACATCTGGAGGGCACTAGGTGGGAAAGCTTCTTAAACCCTGCCGTTCCCCCCTGTTCTTTTGTCACAGCGCACAACAAGGCAGGCAGCTCCCTATCATGCATGCGCTGCTGTGCCTCTCTTCATTCCCGCCAGCGTTCTCACTTTTGCAGGCTCCCACCTTCCTTTAGAGTTCACCCACCCATCCCTCTTCCACCTCTTCATCCGACCTGTCATTCCATCCCAAAATCCATTCCCCCTCAGCTATTGCATCACCCCCTCACTTTCTCTTCTTATTTTCCCTTTGCACTTTTCTGTTGCCGCATGCCCCATCTGTCTCTGTGCAGAGTATCTATTGCCCGTCTGACAGGGCTGTGAGAGGTGACAAAGAAAGGGATAGAGGGAGGAAGGTGTCAGACAGCAGGTGGACCTTGATGGCCACCAGGCTATGTACCCTTTGGCCTGCACCAGAGGTGAACTCAGCCCAGGGTCATTGTAGACCATGTTTTCATTAAGAGGAGGAAAGGGGAGAGATTTCCAGGTGAAACAGGTTGGTGTGTGCTGAAGTTGTGGGAAAGAAATGGTGCTTAGTTTTCCTAACACAAACGGTTTACCAAAAGAAAAGAAAAGAAAAGAAAAGAAAAGAGGATGGACAACTAGCATTTGTCTTGCAGCCCCAACCTGTATCAGGCTGAGAAGTCAAAAATACCAGCTGGGTGACGAGTGCCAATTTGGCTGCCCTCCCAGTCTGCATCTTGGGTTGGCTGGCCTTGCTAAGGTATGGAGGAGGTCTGAATAATTGAACAGGAATTTCAGGGAGTTATCTGGGCAAAATGGAAGATGCTTCTCTCTGTGTCTGCCTTTCCCCCTCCCCAGGCTCATGGAAGATGAAGGGGAAGGGGAACTGTGGGTTCATCCTTCAGCTTTTTGGTGAAACAATTTTGCACTTCCCCAAGGAGACTCCCTTAGGGAATGATCACAACCAAAAGCCAGGATTGTTCTTAAGGCTGCATGGTCTAATTTTGTTCCAAGTCTCCAGAGAATGTGTGACTCTCTGGTTTGACACACCAGTCAGACCCAGTCCCTCCAGACTCACCTTCCTGCCCCCACCATGCCTTCACCCAGATTCCCCTCCCTTCAGAGGCTACAGCACAAGCACCAGTTGTCTCCTGGCTCTCCCAGAGCCTACACTTGTCCTCTGCCTTCTTTCCCCCCAACCTTCCAGCTTCCTTGGCTGGGTGACCTTCTCTACCCACAGCTGTTGGGCCACTCTGGCCAGTAAGTGGCATGGTTGTCCAGTTTTCCAGAAGCCAACATGAAGGGAAGGCTCCATTTACCTGTGGTTTCTATACAGGGACTCTGAGACCCACCAGCTAGGGAGCACAAGCCTATGAAGGCATCAGTCCCTTGAGCATTGCTTCCTGTGCCAAAATCCCAGGCTGGACAACAGCTGGGGACAGGCATGTTATATGGCATGGAGCTAAATCATGCCTAGCTTCCTGTGCTAGGCATCCCCCGAGAGCCTTCTCTCGCCTGCCCCTGATTTCTCTATCAGAGCAACATTACAGGGTGAGAATGGACTCTGTGAACTCTCCCAAGGGAATCATGATTTTTAGAGGTTATGATAACCAAGAAGGGCTAGTTGGACAAGACTGATGGGTAAGAAGATGGAGAACTCAATGCTTCCATTATGAATGGGATCAGTCCTTGTGCATGGAATTGGATCAGATGAAATGAGCACATGCGCACATAATGTAAAATAAATAGGGATTTTAAACTAGAAAATACAGCACTACTGCTGAGCTTTGGAATTGAATGCCCCAGAATATGCTAATGGTCAACTGTATAACTGGATTAGAAAATGAGCTAGACAAATTGATGGCAGGCAGGAATATTAGGACAGCACCAGTTTGTAGAATTGTGTTTTGTTTTTGTTTTAATGTGGGGAAATCAACACAAGTGGGCTGAGTCAGGACCTGCAAGCTCAGTCCATCTCAGAGAATTCAGGAGGATTGCCAGTGCGCCATAATCCCCTGGAGGGAGGAAAGGAAAAAGCCAATTCATTGTGACTTCACCATTAGTTAAATAATGGTTTTGTGAATGATGGTCTAATTAACCTGTAGAATGGGTGTAAACTGAAGGAGTGTAAGCTGTTTTATATACCTCCTTTATAACACCTGATACTGTCAACTGTCCATAACAGGATACTGGCTAAAATAGATGATTGGTTGTCATGACATACTAAGCCTTAGGATACATCAGTAACTATGTTATACTAAAGCAGGGGTGCCCAAACTTTTTTCAAAGAGGGCCAGATTTGATGAAGTGAACATGTGTGAGGGCCGACCAAAGTTGCTGAGCTTTTTTTAAGGACATATACTGCCATGGGGGCTGGATTGGGCCCCCAAAACGAACTGTACCAAAGCAAGGGGTTTGGACTAGATGACCTTTGAGCCAGGCTCCTTTCCACCTCTACACTTCTATGATTCTATGAATTCTACCAGTTTCTCATGCAGCATGTTTATGTCCCAGTGGCCCACAGGAAGCTGCATTTCCCAAGATCGTTCAAGGTTTCCCAGCCCTTTCATGCCTTTGAGTTATACATTGGGTGTTATTCATAAACAGAGGAAGATCTTCTGGAAAAGAAGTATATATATTTCTGGCAGCTGTGGGGCTACTCTGGTCTGCAACCTCAATGGTTTTCAGTCCTCCATCATCCCTGCAGTTGCCAGGCAGAGCAGGTGCCGGCCTTGCTGCCTCTTTGTCATTGCTATGGACTGTTCATGTTTCAAGAACTCTGCCTGTAATTAATAGGCAGAGTTATGGGCAGAGTTTGCTCCTGTTCGCCGTGTGTTTGTGTGAAGGCAGAATTGGATGTGCAGATTAACTCAAAACAGTCCTTCACTTTCAAACACTTGAGGGAAAAGGGGGCACCTGTTTGTAAGCAACAAAGAGGGACTGCAAGCATGCGCCTTACCAAAAAAACAAAAATGAACTGACTAAGGAAAGCTGTGTTATCATTATTGTTGTTGTTGTTGTTATTAACACCTCCCACTGCAAAAATAGGCTCCTAAGCACTTTAAAAAACTAGCATAAAGTATAAAAAACTTGTTACACAGAAAATTAAAATGTAAAGAACCATAATTTAAAACAGTGCTTTTTTTGGTTAAAAACAAAACAAAATCATAAGGTGCTGGTACTCATATTTTGATAAACATGCAGTGGGTGCCAACACCCAATGGTTGTCATGAACAGCAAAAGGAAAAAAGAAAAAGAGGTGGCTGAAATTCAGTTCAGTGAGTACTATCACACATAAAAATAATTGATTAAAATACAAAACAAAATAATCGTGTTAAAACATCAAGCTATAAATCCATAAATTAAAATAAATTAAAATTAAAGCATACCTGTTAAAACAATACAGCAATTGAAACAGGAAACTTGGGTTGAGACATCAAAGGAATGCCTGCGTAAACCGGTGTGTCTTCAGAGGCCAACAGAATGCCAATACAGATGGTGGTTAGCTCTATTGACCAATGGAGACCTACCTGGGTTCCAGCTTGATCAATCTCTGCCACTTTTTAGTCACCTCGCCATCATGGCTATGGCAGAGCCCTATTTCCTTCTGTGTCAGAGAAGGATACTGTGGCTTGGGCACACCCACATTCCTAGGTGGTTCACTAGGCAAGCTCCCAATCTCAGGCCATGTGGTTTCTCTGCTCACGCTCTACATCCCAGGCACAGGCAAAGGAAGTCTTGTTAGAAAAACATTGGTGACCTTAGGGGAGTCGTGGTGCATCCCTGCAGAGCTGATTGCAGGGGGCTCCTTAATTCACACTTCTTTTTAGTGGATTGGGTTTTACCAGTCTGTCTTTCTCTGGTGGGGCACCATGAGACAGTCTCTGTTGATAAGATTGCTCTGGGTGCAATTCTGAAGTAACCAGGCTTACTGTTGGTGTACATTTGGTCTATATGCAGGTGCTTCTTTGACTCTTTGAATTTATACCTGCAGGCCCTGGTGGAATGACATTAAAACCATGGTTTATGTGAACCCTGCCCAGTGGCTTAATCATTTGCTGAAGCTATCCTTTTGTTATTGTTCATAACCTTGGCTTGTTTTAACTATGGCTTGGCATTATCTGTGAACCCAACACCAACCCACCCTAGGTCCTTGCCTACAAAGGCATGAAGCAGAAGCAGTTGGAAAAGAAAAGAAATGTTGGAGATACAAGCCATGGTTTATTTGATCATCTGTGGGACAACTTGTGGTTAAGGCAAGGCTGAAATAAACCAAGGGCAAGATTGGCAAGATTCTGTGCAAACACAATGTACAAACCATTTTAAAATCTTGGCTTCAGTGAGAGTGTTTTTAAGCATATTTTTAACCATTTGACTTCCAAGAAGGAGGATTTAGTATCCTGCTACAAGTCCCTTAAGCAAAAATGCTGATTTATATATTACCAGATCATCCTTTTATTAATAGCCTCTAGTAGCCATTTGATTTCCTGCCTGGCTCTATCTCACTTATGACTGGCCTTCACTCACCTGTGATATATCAGGTTTGGGTATCTGTGTTTTGTGATTGCCTGTGCATGGCAGAATATGCTGCTACACTCAGCTACCCCCTTTCTTCTCATGGTATAGTCTCTCCCACTCGCTCTTTCACTCCACCCCTGCTCCTTCTGTTCCCAATTGGCACAGGCCCCCCAAACCCATCACTCCAGCATTGCATGGTCCATGTGCCAGTTGCCATCCGGAGGTTTTGGGCATGGGGATGCCAGCCCTTGTGTGGTTGCAGTTGTTGTAGGTATGTGTGAAGGTGCGTGAGATTTGAGGAACCTCACTTAGACAGAGGTCAGGATACTCAATAGGGAAGAATGTAAACATGCATGCCAGTTAAGTTTATTATGTGAATTAGCAAGATGTGATTTCTGCAGCCTGAATGTGTCAAATCCCAGGCTGCCAATGTTGAGGATTGTCACAGTAGGCCAATTGGCCATCTGTTGTGAATTTGCATATCTCTCTCTCTCTCTCTCTCCCCCCCCCTCTCTCTCCTATCTATCTATCTATCTATCTATCTATCTATCTATCTATCATCTATCTATCTGTCATCTATCATCATCTATCCTGCAAGCAAATAGCATAGAAATTCCAAACTTCTGAGTAGTTAATCAGTTACCTCCTTTATACAAATGTAACCTACAGAATTCAGTGCTGCAAGATGGAGTGGATGATGGCATTTGGCTCAACAAAAGGATGAGACAGATCCATGGGGTTGGGTGGGAATATGTTTATCCACAGCAACTAGCCATGGTCAGGAAATGGAGACCCCATGTACAGAGGCAGTATACCTGTATAATATGAGATAACAGTGATCAAGAATAGGGGAAGGCTATTGCCTTTAACTCCTGCCTATGAGGTTCTCAGATACAGATTGCTGGCTGTTATTGGAAAACAAAATGCTGGCCAAAATGGGATTTTCATCTGATTTGTTCTAATATTCCTAATGACATACATATCACATTTTCCCCCATTTGACATGATTGAATTTGGTGGACAATTGCGCAAATACTTCTTAAGGTAAGAAGCCCTCAATAAAAGGAAAGAGTCCTTAATAAAAAGCACAGAGTAGCACTCTCTCTTGTTGGAATGACTGGTTCTTGTAGAGCCTCTCTGGGTCTCTGAGGCCAGCTGGTTAACAGGGTGACTCAGAAACACCCCAATGGTATCACCAGGGTTATTATAATAGCACAGCAAGTTAAGTGCCTAGGCTTACATTCAGCTCCCAGCAGAATTGAGGCTGGCTAATGTGGCCGATGTGCATGCTGGGGAAATGAGCTACAAATATATTTCCCTTCTAGGGACCTCTTATGCAAGCAAGCAAGGGGGCTGAAGAGCGACAGTATCTGGCTGAAGCAGGGGCAATGTGGGGTGGTAGGTGTTCTGCCCTACTCGCTCCACTTGGCTTCCTCCGCATCGTACCCCCAACCGTAATGCATGCTTTGGGCATCCTGCTTTCTCCTAGAGATTGCAGCTTCAGGATGCGTGCGCCGTAGGGAGCATGGATTGGCGATGTTTGTCGCAGGCGGCTCTGGATCCCTGCTGGGGATGATGTGTCAGGATGCAAAGGCTGTTGTTTCACGGCAGGGCAAGATAGAGGGTGTCAGTGCCTTGAAGGCTGCGGCAGACACACAGCAGCCCCAAGCAGCTGCAGCCAAAGCCCTGCTCCCCAGCTGTCTCCCACTGGGTGTGCAGCACCATGCTGAACAGAAGATCAAAAGGCTGCCTTGTATATGCTGCCATCTCTTGCACTGAGATGGCAGCTCATTGTCCTAAGCCACAGCCTCTGAGCCTTGCTTGAATCACCCGGGTCCATGTGCTCCCGGGATCACTTTCAATGGAATGAATGGCCTGTTGGTTTGCAAGGATACTTGCCACCCAACTTGACTTTGACTGAACCACTGCATAGTTCTCCTTTCTACTTGCTTTAATTGTTAGCCAAAGAGGCAGCCATGCTAGTCTCTGGCAGCAGCAAAACCAACAAACACTTTGTGTCATCTTTAATGCAGAGATGGGGAAGCTACCCCCCACCCCCCAGATGCTGTTGAACTCTCAGCCCCAGTCAACATGGCCAGTGCTCAGGGATGAAGGGAACTGTAAACCAGAGACATCTGGAGAGAACAAGGTTCCCCAATCCTTGCGCTGAAGGTTCATTCTAGCATCACCTATCCTTTGCCAGCATGCTGGCAGGGGCAGAGGGGAGACGTAGTCTGAAACTCCTGGAAGGTACCAGGTTGGCAAAAGTGGTTGCAAAGGGTCACTGTGTTTGCTTGCCAAACCTTTCAGCTTGAATTTTATTGTCACAAAATGCCTTTTTTTGCATTTCTTTCCCCGTAAACCCCAGCCATTATGTTCCCTCCCCACCCGCTTTTATACTCACATGGATATATTTGTGCCTCCTGAGGATTACACTTCATCCTTCCATGGACTCAGCAACCACCAAAAGCTTGTGCCGTGGTAGAGCTGTTAGTCTTTCAGAAGCCACAAGGCATTTCCACGCTTCTGCTACAATTGAAGGCAGGCATGAGCATGTGTGTGCTCTGATTCCACAGTGTTGTGAATGTGTGCGCTACACATCCTGAGTGGTTGGGAGGAGGGATGGGGTACAAATCCATTTTTATTGTAAGATGCTTAATGATTTTGAAAATTATATTAAGAGTCTTTAAAAAAATATTTTTAAAAATCATATTCCAGTTATTCCTATTTACTAGGGGCAGCTTTTATTTTCTGCTTTCCTGTCCCAGGTAAACCAATGCCCCCTATTTTTGCTTTTTTAATATTTTTAATATTTTTTGTTAGTAGAAAATGCAAGAGCTATAGTTCTGCAGCAGTCTTCCCTAAGCTGTGCTGGGATCAATGGGAGTTGTAGTTCAAAACAGCCGGCAGGCACCAGGTTGGTGTAGCCTGTTCTGTAGTGTTGAGTTCCCTCCCCAGGAGGGAAATCTCTGAGCAGAGCATAGTAAGTAAGTAATTTTATTTACAGCCGTAGGCCCATACAGGTAAAAACGACACATAAATAACAACTTGTGCACGTGGGAAAAACAGCCGCTAAAACACCACTATGACAATAAAATACTATAAGATAGAATGGCATACTACGCCTTAGTTAGCTTGTAGTGCTCCTTGGCGTCGCTTTTGGGTAAGGACAGCGACCAGGAACCTAGCCACATTTAGGGTCGTATGAGTATCCTTATCCTGCAAGATTTGGGCAAGGTGGAATTTTGGTGGGTAACCCTCTAGTTTCTGTATGATTGATCCCAACAAATTTGCCCGTGGCACATTGAACAGGGGGCAAGTGAACATAATGAGCAGAGCATATATCTTGTCTCTAGTGCACATGCGATGGCATGTGCATGCATGAACACTAAGTCACTATACACCACACAGCCTGCTGTTCCATCCACTGCACCTGCTGAAGTCTATTTTGGACTGCCAATGACTTACTACAGAACAAACATGTTTCTTTCTTTCTTTTTCTACTGTATTTGTAAAACCAAAAGAAGAAACACCATCTTGGCTTTTAAGTCAGTGCAGAGCAAATGGATACAGCAGGCGGCAGGCAGAGAAAGGCCTTTGGCAGCATGGAATGATGGGTGCAGGGAGGATAATGATGCATGCCATGAAAAAACAGGATGTGAGGGGAGAGGATTGCAAGCCTGGTCTTGCTTTCTTTTCTGAACTGGCGGAGAGTATACTGGCACCATTTCTGCAGGAGGCATATGGCAAAATGGCAACAGGGAGCATTGTTTCACCAAGGATGTTCAGGTAGCTGAAGGAAGAGCCTGAGCTTCTTCCCTCGCAGCCATCTTGGCCACCTACTGTCTTCTGCCAGGGCGGCTTCACAGGCAGTGCAGCAGTTTGGGTACCAAACTCCCCTGAGAGCAGGATGCCAGGCACCAGATTCCAGGCACCCAGGCAGTTGCTGGGCAGGCAGCAGGGTATTCTGCTCACAAATGACACTCTGCTCATGCCAAGAGGGGTGGTGGAAGAAACTCTGCGGGTGTTCAGAAGCACTCACCCCTCCCATATGCTAAAATAGTTATAGGCAAAATGTGACAACTCTAACTGCTGAGCACTGAGGCATGGGAGGGGGGCTGCCTTAGAGTAGAAGATGTTTCTGGAGGAATTTGTCTATAATTATTGATCATTCTTCCAAGGAACCTCTGATAAACACAGAAGAAATCCTACAGTTCCGAGAAAGACTGCTTGAAACCCGCAGAGCTAAGAGGTATCAATCTGCAGTCTAAGGGCCTATTCCTGTAACAACCATTTAGTTGTGCCACAGCTGTGTGCAAAAGTTTATTATTCCTAGTGTTTGTTCACATTCCTGCCTTACAAGAGACATTGTCCCCACCCCCAAGCATTGCACAGGTCTTTCCCCGCTAGCTGTTCACATCAGCATGGCTTCATTAGGGTCAGATTTGTTGCTGCTGCTTGTGTACGCTCCAGGGCACCAATGTGTTTACACAAGGTGTTCACACCTTGGCTATCAACAAATTAGGATCAGCTAAGGACCTCAATTAGCATGAAGCTGGTTTGAGAAACAACATGTGAGACAGCAATATTTTATAACCGTTTGGGATACAGATGCAGTTTGTTGTGTGAACAGGGCTTAGATCTCCAGAACTGGAAATGTAGTGAGGGCACAGTAAACAGGAGTGTGGATACAAACATGGCCTGTAAAAAGCACTGGCTGACATGGGCAGAGTTTGCTTTCAAGCACTCATTGGGAGGTGCTTGCCTGGGAAATGAATCTTCCCAGCATGTGGTTAAGAAGACAAGTCCTGCATATGTTGGGGGATGCGCATGGGGCTGGTTTTCCATAGGCAGGAAGTCCACACTGCTAAAGTGGTAGTGAGAACCGGCCTTGGCTCTGAAGACTACAATTCCCAGGATGCTCCAGGAGAGGAAGCAGTGATGGGGGGTGGGGAGAGAAAATGTAAGGTTATAAAGGCTGTGGAAAGAAAATAATAATTGGGACTAGAGCTTCTCTGTCTGGAAGACATAAAAGGCTTCTATATCCCAGCTCTGTGGTTAAGGCTGCATGCAAACCATATATATAATGTAGATGGCTCCACACTGCAAATAATAATGGGAACTGGAGTTTACCATCACAGAGCTACAAGCACCCTCAACAAACTATGGTTCCCAGGACTCTTTGAGGGAAGCCGAGACATGTAGGCAGCCCATGCTTGCCAAGGTTAGAGTGGCCATTTTTATTTTAAAAATAATGATACTTGGGTGGGGAAGCGGGGAAGCCTCATGCACAAGAGCAGAAGCAGCAAATATATTTAAATAATAATAATAAAACAACTCCTATGTCTGGTGCTGGTAAATAAAGTGGACTAAGCCTCTAGGGACTTAGGAAGCTTCTTTGAACTGTGCCAGACCATTGGTCTGTCTAGCCTGGTACTGGCAGCACTGACTGGCAGCAACAAAGGACATGGGGGTGCTGGGGACTGAGGCTGGGACCCTGGACGTGCAAAGCAGCTGCTCCAGTGCTGCAGCCATTGTTGCGCTCCTGCGTAGAATTTGTTGCAGGGTGAATGAGCTGTGCAAAGAGATGGTGGTTAAAGCAACGTAAAGTAAAGTAAAGATGCTCTCTTGCTCTGTAACCCACTCATCTTACCTTGGCCTTAACAGAGCCTGTGGAGGGTTGTTATTATTATAGGATGCTGAGGGACCACACTCATGCACCCCCATCTCTTTCGTGTAGCCAGAGGCGGCTCTGCTATGAGGCAGAGTGAGGCTGCCAACTCTGGCAGCAGATGGGGAGGGAAGCAGGCAAGATGTTGACGCCAGAGCTGCGCATGCCCTGAAGAGCGAGCTTGCTTCCGCTCTAGCGCAGAGGAGGATGCTGTCCCCTCGCCAGTGCTGAAGTAAAATTCAGCTGCCTTTCCAGTTTAAATGTGGGTGGAGTGAAGGATCTTGTCTTCAGCCTCTGGCAGCAAAATGTCTTGGGCTGCTCTGCATGCAGCCATTTGTGAAATGGCCTGTTGGGGCTGAGCACAACCATGTGGATCAATCTTCTAAGCACACATAAGTTGTGCCTTTACTCTGACTCTGTCTGTCTTTATCTGCCCCCCCCTTCTTCTTCAAAAAGTCCTATCTTCCCTGACCTTTGGCCATGCTGACTGAGGCTGGTGGGATGTGGAGTCCAACAACATATCAGAGGCCACAGGTTCCCCTCTCCCTGATCTAGGCCAAATGGAAGTGATGCAAGAGATCCATATTAGATCTCCTGATGTTTTTCTGTTGTTGTTTTTACTTTACTGCAGCCACAGGAGATCTCTAATTTTGATGGTGTCTTAGACTATTAAATGCTGTACCATTTCCCTCACCAAACTCATGCCCACCTGAAGCTGTGCTAATTCCACCCAGGTGGGGGAAATATAGTGGCAGGCGGGTGGGCATCTAGGACAGGGAAACACCACTGTGGGGATGCAGGGGCTAAACAGCTCCACCCAGTGCTGCTGCGCAGATCAAAATGGCAGCTTCTCTGTGGCTATTTTAAAATCCAAGCAAAAAACAAGACACTGAGCCTCTGTGTCCCCTTCCCCCTTCTCTTTTGGCCCCCCGCTTCTCTTTATCCATCTTGCCCCTCTCCTTTCTTAGGAAGCCAATTAAATATTTTTTTAGTTGGCTAATCACCCACCTTTTAAGCAATTGAAGAATTAATTACAAAGTTCAATGTAAATAATTTCAGTGGTAAAAACTGCTATTTAAGGGCCTTTCTGAGCTATCGAGGGAAATGCAAGATAATTGAATGAATGAAGCTCTCTGTTTTACTGTTTCCTTTTGGAAGGCAATATTTGCTTTTTGTCAAGCCTGATTACAGAAACATCCCAAAATCAAAACAGCCTCTTAAAAGAAATATGTTCCTTCAGCTCTCAGTCCTAACTAAATTTGCCCCCCCCCCAGTTCATAACTTGGGTATGGGGAGGGGGTGGCAACCTGTGACACTTCATATATATTGCTGGACTGTCGCTCCCATCATCCCTGTCCATTGGGCATGCTGGCTGGGACTAGTGGGACTTGGAGTCCAACAGCATCTGGAGGAGACCAGGTCCCCCATTTTTACTTTAGTTGATATGCCTGCTGATTAAATTTGGAGTCCTTCTTTTTGCTTTCTCTTTCCAAAAGATGGCTGTGGTGGCACAGTTCTTGAAATCCTGCCTTAGGGCAGTCTTTGTGACTCACCAGTAAAAACCAGCGCTCAGCTGGTATTTCAAAGGCACACTCCCTTCCTACCCTCATTTTACCTGGCCTAATAATAACTAAAGCATTGCTTTGCTTTGTTTATTGCTTGCCAGTTGCACCTGTTGAATTTCTGTCTGTCAAAGAGGCAGGAAACTTGAGGGGAGGAGGGGAGGGAGCTGCAGCATATACAACAGCAGGATGCATAAGCCTTCATGACTTGATCTCTTGTGTTTGAGGGGACTAAGATCCCATACATCTGCTTTCCACATGCAGGTAGAACCAAGTGGGGAATAAGCTCGTGGAATCCAATGGACTGTGCCTCTTCAGTCTCTGGATGGACTGAAGGCTCCCCTATGTGAAAGATTCCCTGTAATTAGAAAACTAATGTTGCAGCGGAAGTTTTGGAGTCTTCTCTATGGGTTCAGAAACCTCTCTTCTGATATCAAAGTTTTCTGAAGGCCCAGTCAAACTCCATACTTCTTCAGATTCCTCAAGGAAAGCTCTCCTTTTATGGGGAGGCATTAGCTAGAAGGAACCCACCCCTTGTTTCAAAAAATTCCCGTTGCGCAAACAGTGCACCTTATCTCCATCCAGCCAACTGGAACAGCAGTCTAACTAGATCGCTTCAGCCTTTCCAGAGCACCCCTCCTTCCTGCCTACTTGCAGAAATGGAGGTCCTGTCTACACATGCTACAGAATGCGATGATGGAGGTGATGGAGCAAATTTATGAATGGTCCCTTAACGCTCTGCGTATACAGTGATTGCCACCCTTTAGGTCTGTGGGCGCAGGTGTGTATTTGAGTGAGTGCCTTGGGTGCCACCCCCTCTCTAGTTACTGCTCGCTACCCAGTGAGCCCCCTGCAGAGAGACATAATGTGCATGCATCCTCACCTCACTTTCCCACGGGATCTCCGTAAAACCTGGATCTAGTAGAACTAATCTGCTTGAAAAGCCCATAGAGTAGAAAGCGTAAGTGGGAAAGAGCACCACTCTCCCAACTTCCTTCTTCAAGGGAGAAAAAGGTAACCAACCCCACCCCACATGACCAAGGGGACAGTGAATTGGGAGGGCTCAGAGGTTCTAAGGCAGGCATCCCCAAACTCAGCCCTCCAGATGTTTTGGGACTACAATTCCCATCATCCCTGACCACTGGTCCTGTTAGCTAGGGATGATGGGAGTTGTAGTCCCAAAACGTCTGGAGGTAAAGTAGCACCTCTGCCTTTTCCTGGAAGGGATAATCTGTCTTTAACAGGTGTGACAGGAAGAAATTCAACAGGCAAAACCTTTTCCAGTACTGTACAGTAGAGGAAAAGCTGTTCTTGTGGCAACATACCTGTTGCATTTCTGTCTATCACAGAGTTGTTATAGGCAAATAAGCCCCCTCCCTAACCAATTTTGAAGGATAGGGAGCTTCTTGCAGTGTAATATGGGTGGATATGTGTGCTTTTTCTCAAAAAGGGAAGAGGGCATTTTCACGTTAGAGTCAGGCTTTGAATAATAGTGCATGTGGCAGCCAAACACTGACACAACACTCAATTTCTATTAAGTAAAGTGTCACATCTTCCAGCATGGAATATGTTCATTCTAATTCCAAAAACAGACAATTTTGCAGATGGGTGATATTTGGTGTGGAGGGAAATGTACTCTGCACATGCTCAGAGGTACTTTTATTATTGTTCCTTATGTTTCAAGTGTGAGCTGGGGCATTTAAACAGATGCCAGTTTTGAATCCAGGGTAAAGCTCTGATCAGCAGCACTGCTCTATGCTAGGGTTGCCAGATGTCAGAGAGGACAGAGCTCCTGCATCTTTAACACCTCCTGAAATTTCCTCTTCTGCACAATTATTAGAAATTATCAAAAGCCCTGTCCTCCCTACTGTATCTGCAGGAGAGTCTCTGCTAGTCTCCCTTCTCTGAAGACAGTAAAATGCAGCAAAATGTGGCTGTAGATGTGAACTGAAGAGAATGTTACTTGTGAGGCACGTTGACATAAGAGGAGGCAGCATGTGGCAATCCAGGAGGTGTTGATGTGCTGTCTTCTCCCTGAGGGTGGTGCCTAATGCTTCCATAATGTGTTAGAAGGTATAAAACTACCGGCAGTGAAGACTCTTTAGAGCAGGAGAGTGGATTGCAATTTGATAATGGAGTCTAGGTTAGAGGGTAGGGTTGCCAACTGACCTGACCTGCTTCTCTGCCTTTAAAAGCAGATTGATCTGGAGGAAATGGTAGGCCTTGCAATTCATAACATGGAGCTAAACATCACTGCTGGCTAATGCCTCACGTTAAGCTGCTGTTTGACGGTGTAATTACTGTGGCAGTTTGAAAAGCTGGCAACTCCAGTTGAGACAGCATATTGAAAAAAATGTTATAGTGACTGTCTTGACGTCTTTGCTGCAGGGAGAAAATGTAATGAAGATGGACAAGGGTAGGCTACAACATCTTGTTTCATTGCATGGGATTGTTGCTTGCAGTTGTCACACAGATAAAGCATCACAGAACATTGTTATATTTAGAGGTGGGGCTTGGACAATTCAGAGAGGTGGTGCTCTGTATTTCAGGAGAGTTCTTCTTCAAAGGCAACCCATTCAGTTAAGCAGAACTACATAATAAAAACTTTTTCTGGACTGTACCACATTACACTGCAGCTGGGTTGTGTGTGTGTGTGTGTGTGTGTGTGTATTTTGAATGCACCCCTGTTAAAAGAAACCAGGCTCTCTGCAGGGGTAAAACTGAACAGTTATAAGAGGGTGGTTTTCCATGTGCAGGGAGGTTCACCCAGGGAGAGATCATTCAGACATTTGACCCCATCTGTATCTTGAAGTGCTGCAGTCCTGGAAATGCACCACTTGATTCTGCAGGTGTGAAGTGTTGTGTGGTTGGCAGCAGTGTTGCATGGAGGTTGTGCTTTGCCAATGTGTTCCACCTGGAGTCGCCAGGTGTTTTGGGGCTCAGTGGGCAGAGCCTGGAAATGAAAGGGTGGTCCTGGCAGTTCAGTGGGTTGATCCCCACAGGTTGTACCTGGAGCTTCAGGTGTGGAAACTGATGGGCATAGAGCAAATAAACGAAAGCTCTCCAGCCAAGCAAAAAATGCCATGTCCCCTCGATTCTGGCCCCCCTCTCTCTGCTGCTTCCCTCCTTCCCTTGGAGATCCTGAGAAGAAGATTTGAATCTGCAGGTTCAGATCCACCCCTGAGACCCAGCAGACAGTCACATAGCACTTGACTTCTTCCCCAAAAAATACGGAGAAATGTAATGTGCCAAGGGGAGCTGGGAATTGTAGCTCTGTGAGGGGTAAACTACACTTCCCTGCTTTGGGGGAAGCCATGTGCTCTGACTGCATGGTCTCGATGTGACACTAGTCCTGTTGATGTGGGGGGCAGTTCCTCTGCAAAAAGAAGCTACCTCAAGAGGACACCCGTCTATCTATATGTCTAAATGCACCATCTCCTTCCTGGATGGGATGGATTTCTGGCCAGGATGTGGGGAATTAGTGGAGCACCGAGATGTGCTCCTCCGTTGTGTGGGCGGCAGGCACACCAAGGTGCAGCAGAGCAGAGAGGAAATCTGGTTTGCAGCAATGCAGAGACAAGGTCCAGTCTACGGGAAAGCAGATCAGTGCTAGCACGGTGGATTTGAGTACCCGTACAAGACTGCAGGGACAGTGTGGTGCATTGCAGAGGGCAATGGTTTTAGCAAGCACAAGTCAAAAGCAAAAGGCAGCTATATTATCAGGTTTTGTGCAGTAAAACTCTATCAAGGTAGATGCTGGGGGAGTTGCTTTGCAGTCTTATTCCTCCTCTGATTTTGCTGCAGAATTGCAAGGAGCAAGATGTGCATCCAATGACTATTTCATGATAAGCAGTGCTGCTTGTTAGCAGTGTAGAATGCAGTGCCCTGCAGTAAGAAATACATTTTCTTATCAGAGAACTAGGAGCTGTTAGCTAAAATGAATTTTACAGGCGCAACCAGAAATTCTTGCTTTGTGAACATTTGTTGGAACAGGTGGATAACAAGCCAGGGAGGGAAAGAACAAAGCAGAAGGCTGGAGAAGGTGTGGTGAGCATTTTCACTGTTTTCCTATTTTCATTTGTACTATTGTGACCATCATCATTGCCTTTTAAACAACCATCTTAAGGTGATATATGAGAAATAGTTATTTATTTTTAAACCACCCTTCACCCATAGATCACAACATAAAAATGCAATATGAAGCCACAAATTACGTAATAAAAACAAGAACAACACCCCAAACCAAAAAAACCCCTTCACCACACCCTCACAAATACATTTTAAAAAGGTATAAGATATTAATCGATGGGACACGGGTGGCGCTGTGGGTTAAACCACAGAGCCTAGGGCTTGCCGATCAGAAGGTCAGCGGTTCAAATCCCCGCGACGGGGTGAGCTCCCGTTGCTCAGTCCCTGCTCCTGCCAACCTAGCAGTTCGAAAGCACGTCAAAATGCAAGTAGATAAATAGGTACCGCTCTGGCGGGAAGGTAAACGGCGTTTCCGTGCGCTACTTTGGTTTGCCAAAAGCGGCTTAGTCATGCTGGCCACATGACCCGGAAGCTGTACGCTGGCTCCCTCGGCCAGTAAAATGAGATGAGCGCCGCAAACCCAGAGTCATCCACAACTGGACCTAATGGTCAGGGGTCCCTTTACCTTTACGATATTAATCAGCCAAAGGCCTGGTTGAAGAGGAATGTTTTCATCTGGCTCCTAAAGGTACATATTGAAGACGTCAGCTGAACCTCCCTGGGGAGAACATTCCACAAATGGGGGCCACCGCAGAAAAGGCCCCTTCTCATGTTGCTCCTCTCGTGGAGGAGGCGCAGGAAGAAGGGCCTCAGAGGATGATCTCAGGGTCTGGGTCGGTTCATATGGGGAGAGGTGGTCCTTGAGGTATTGCAGTCCTGCACCGTTTAGGGCTTTATAGGTCAAAACCACCACTTTTAATTGGACCCAGAAACTACTTGGCAGCCAGTGCAGTCAGGCTAGGATTGGTGATGTATATATATGCTCTAACCATCTTCCCCCAGTGGGCAACCTGGCCACCAAATTCTGCACCAGCTGAAGTTTCTTCAAGAGGTTTTTAAAGATTATTAAAAGCAGTTAATTTTAAAGTGCCCTTACATCTTCTTCTTAAAGAAGCCCACTTTGTTCCTTTCAGTGATATGTGCATGTGTGGACATGCACATGTTCAGAAATGCTCAGCCTGACAAACCATATTTTTTTTTTGAAAACTGAAGTGGGCATTCATTGGAAGACTAGGGCTTCATGGGTGTTGTCTGCACTTGGCCGCACCTCATACTGGTCCTGCTTTCCCTCCTTCTTTAATGGCTTTGCCTGCCTGGAATAGATCCTTGGAAGTCTGATCATGCATTTTGCTTGCCCTGTGGGAGGACAGAAAGATGTGTGGGTAGAAACCAGCCTACTGTACAAAGGTAAAATTCACATGACTTTCTCTTCCAACTTTTGCCTCCCAGAATGGAATGTGGCTCCCAGATAAAATGTGGCCCTTGGGGTGAAAAGTCCCCTCACCTCTAGGCAAATGTTGCTGTGTTGTTTGTCAGACATCAGAACAGACTCCCTCCACACAACTTGAGTTAGAGGCAGTGTGCAATGGAATGGCTGTAACCCAAGCAGCATACAGTGGTCCTTCGGGTTACATACGCTTCAGGTTACAGACTCCGCTACCCCAGAAATAGTACCTCGGGTTAAGAACTTTGCTTCAGGATGAGAACAGAAATCACGCAGTGGCGGCAGCAGGAGGCCCCATTAGCTAAAGTGGTGCTTCAGGTTAAGAACAGTTTCAGGTGAAGAACGGACCTCCGGAACGAATTAAGTTCTTAACCTGAGGTACCACTGTACAATAATGGAATTGTAGAATTGGAAGGTCCCCTCTGCAATGCAGGAATCTTTTTGCCCAATGTGGAGCTTGACCACATGACCCTGAGATTAAGAATCTACCAACTGAGCTGTACACATTTTGGGGGCTTTTGAGGGTTTGGGTTGGATAATACAGAAGAGGAGCCTGTAAGAACATGTTGCAGTCATGCAGCAGAAGCTGTCCATGTTGCAATGCAGATGGGTATGCGGGTTTGCAAGGTGACTGCTGCGCCGAAGATGCAGCACTGTGTAACAAAGCAGTCTGCTATGTTCTGTAAGTAAATACGGTAGCATCCTATCCAGCAGGGCGTGCATCCTGCAGCAGAAGAACAGGGTCCTGCCTCCTGGAGGGTAAACCCAAAATTTCAAGGCAGGGCTTTGCATAAATCGAAGGCGTCAGGAATGCAGTGCAGGCTACCATAGGATTTTGTACTTTTCTTGAGGAGTCCGGAAACAGGTGATTTGGAATGGTGCAGGATTTTGCAGCCTACCTGTGAAATGCTTTTTCAGAAAGCTGTTGCCATCTGCCCTCCTGAGAGGCCCATTAACTTTCTAAAAACTGCAGCGAAAACAGCTCACGTCCCCTTGTTTTCGCTGCAGTTTTTAGCAAGAGACTCTCCGTCGGGCAGATTTCAGTAGTTTTCGGGGGGGAGTGATTCATAAGTAGGCTGAAAAATCGTGAAGGGAGACCAGGTCGCGTTTTGTACAGAAAAGTGCATCTACGGAAGAAACACGCACCCGTAGCACCGCAGGCTGCAGTCTCCCGAAGGTTCACACGTTCTCTCTCCCCAAGCGCAGTTTTCCATTGCTGCAGAGAGATCGGGGAAGGGAATGCGGATTTATTTAGCAGAGACAGCTGCACTCTTCGACACGCAGACTTTAGTTGCAATGCGTACGTGTGTGTATGCTTCCGTATGGATGAGTTTGGGGTGGTGGTTGTTGTTTTGTGATGCGGAAAAGTCTGAGTTTTAGGATGCAACCATCTTTGGCCGGGGGAGAGAAAGGGATTTTGGTGCAGAGTTCGATGCTAAGAAGGGACCATTGTTGTTCCAAGGCAGTGTGCTTTGCAAATGCCCTGCCAGGCGTTCCTTTCCACCGATTGCTGGCCTTTAGCTTGGGAGTTCTGCAGCCGCTCGGGCTCCAGAATAGCTCGCGAGGGAGATGGTCTCGCACCGCGGGGGGATGGAAGGAATACGCTAGGCAGGATCTTGTGATCCGCAGAGAGGAAGCGCTCAGGCGCTCAGCTCCTCTCGCGGTGCGCACGGCTGAAGCATCCTCGTCTCTCTCTCTCCTCCCTCTCTCATCCGACTGAGTCAGGAGGTTGCGGGGGCGCCTCAGAGATGCTCCAGCTACAGAATGGAGCGGGGGAGAGGAAAACGCTCCGGGATCGGAGACTGGAGGAGGGCACGCCGTAGCATCGCAGCCCGGTCGAGAGGTGTAATCTCTCTCTGCCCCCTCCAAATAGCCGCTTCATAGGATTTAAACATAATCTTTGCGCCTAGGGGATCCCGGAAGGGGAGCGGGGCATAGTTCACTTCGCTGCCCCTCGACTCAGAGAAGCCTAGAGAACAATTGTCAGAGTTCCCTGCAAAGAGGCTGTGAAAGCACTACGGGAGTTGTAACTCTCTGAGGGGAATAGGGTGGGGTGGTCTCCCCACTCTCGTCGCTTCTAGCACTACCGTCGCCAGGACACTCTGGCGGAAGCCCAGGCTGCTTAGAAATGGCGTGGCGCTGCTTTAAACATGAAGCGCGGAAACAGAGCCATATCTGGGCTCCCTTGCGCCCTTGGCGAGGAGATGTGGGGCGCACAGGCCGCTAGCCACTCCGAGCCAGAGTGGAGAGGGTTTTTTATGCCCCCCCCCAAGCCTGTGCCCTTGGTGGGGGCCAGCATAGCCAGCCCCTAGGTCTGCCCTGTGCGGAAGTTGGGAGTCAGAGGAGAAAGGTGCAAAGGGTGCTGTGGGTGTAGGAGTCGGCTCTCTCCCTGTGAAGAGAAAAGGGCCTGGTGGGGAGAAGGGCAGGGGCAATGGAGAGTTGGCTCAGGTAGGTTTTTTTCTCCAGCAGGGCCCTGTAATCCGGAAGGGGGTGGCTCCTGGGTTGTCCCTGGCTCTAATTGCAGAGTAGGGTGTTACTGAGCCAGAAAAAGGGGCATTTATCGGGGCAGAATTCAGCCAGAAAGAGGGAGGTCAAATAGGACTGACTGGAACATGCCTCCCCCTGCAAAAAAGGGGGGTGGGAGGGAGCCCAATGTGTGCCCTAGAAAGCACCCCAGAATCATCTGTCGGGTGTCTGAGTCTAGTTGTAAAGGGAGGCAGTTTGAGAATCTCTGGTCTCATGATTTGAGAGGAAGAAGGGTCATGAGATTCTCAGCCCAATTCTGACAGGAATGATGCCTGGACGTTTTGGTGGGCTACCTGTTCCCAAACTGGGAAGGCAAAGCTCGACTTGGTGAATTGAGGGAGTCAGGGACTCCTAGGTTCTCCTCTAACTGTGCTGGAAATATGGGGTTTAGGGCAGGCTTTGCCAACATGGTGCCCTCCAGCCATTTGGGGCTAAACCCCCCACCTGCCATAGCCATGGGCACGCTGACTGGCGAGCAGCTACAGTGCCAAACCACTGCAAGGGGGCAAAGGTTGGTCTGCGGGGCTGGAATGAGCAGAGGGTGGGGAAACCCTTCATTCTGACCCTGCTGGGCACCAGAGCTGCACAACCGTTGCTGAAGATCCCTGGGGATGACAAGTTCCAGTAGCATTGTCAGGGAATGCTTTCAGGTGCGCTTATGCTTGGACGATGCGCAAGCCCCTCTGCTGGGTCCTGGCTTTCCCCTTCTAAGCTGTGTGTCTGCAGCCGGGCTCCCTCGCTGCTGCTGCTGCTGCTGCTGCTGCTGCTGCGTCTTTCAGTTTGCGCCGTCCTGTCCCTGCTGGGCATTTGGTTGGTGAGAGGAGACTGAGCTGTAAACGGAGGGGAAAGCTTCTTATTTTTAGCTGCTGTGTGTCTAGACTCCCTCAGAGCTGGAAGCAAAATTCCAAAGGTCCTGCTGCCCTGCCTGCCTGCCTACCCTGCCCATTTCCCACGAACCTGAATGTTTGTGTGTGGGCACGAGGGGGCGCCATATTACAAGAACTGGATTTGCTGAAAGGGGATTAGAATGGGCTGCAAAATGGACCCCAAAGCCCTGGCCCTGACCAGCTGTGATTGTGCCTGTGGGTTAACTGCCTTTGCAGCCATTGATGGCCTCAATAGGAGACCAGGAGAGACAAAAGGAAATATTGCTTCACAGAACATGTAACTAGCCTGTGGAATTCATTGCCACTAGGTGTGGTGGATTTCACTACCACAAGCCTCTAGGTTAGGTGGCTGTAAAATAAGATTTAACAGAGTCCTGGTTTTAAAATATGCACACTGCAAAGTGCTGTGGTACCTTAAAGACCAACCCATTCTAGCATCAGTTTTTGTGGACTAAAGGACACCGCCAGTGGATTTAGTCACCCAAGCTGATGAGAACATAGGAGAGAGCCCAGCACCCTCTTCTCACAGTGGCCAGCCAGCTGCCTGTGCGACGCCTGCCAGCAGGACTTGAGTTCTCTCCTGACATTCAATTCTCAGCAGCTGGTATATAGCGGTGGACTGGCTCTGACTGTGAGGCTAGAAAATAGCCTTTTGTGGCTCTTCATGATTCCACGTTAAAGACATTTGTGATGGCTAACTCTGGAAACAGTGGCAATGGAAGGTCCGTCGGTAGCTGTTTGCCTTGATGGTTGCATGGACCTTCCATGTTCACAGGCAGTCAATCCTTGAGTCCGGTCAGGGAATGAACCTCCGTTTCATGCATTGTTTGTGAAAGTCCAGTGGCATCTCTGACTGCTTTTGGAAACAGAAGGGTTGTGTGGCTCCCGTGCGCCTCTGTGAGGGTTGTGTGAATGTCCTGGTGGATTCATGAGCCCCATGTTAATGAGTGGAAGGCGGACCACCATTTTAAAATTACTATTATTATCATTAGTTTTATTATCCACCAGCAGGCCCCAGGTCGCAGCAGTATTAGAACACATTATTAGAACCAGCTTGAAACAAATTATAACCATAACTAGAGTGGGTGCTAAAAATATATGTACCTAGAGTGTCAAATTTTGATTTTCCGCTGCAGGCAGCAAAATACCAAGAGTTGTGGGGAGATTGGAGACTGCCATAATTTGAACAACCACACTTTACACAGCAGTTCAATAAACAAACAAACAAACAACAGC
Source organism: Podarcis erhardii (assembly GCF_964252035.2). Classification (NCBI taxonomy): domain Eukaryota; kingdom Metazoa; phylum Chordata; class Lepidosauria; order Squamata; family Lacertidae; genus Podarcis; species Podarcis erhardii. The sequence continues at coordinate 1,342,425 of NC_138515.1, forward strand.
AATATGGGAAGTGGGAGGAGGAAGGGAGAGTTTCATTCCCCCAGGAACAAAATACTGAGCTTTGATGATGTGATGTCCCCATGCCAGGAGCGCTGCTGGGAGAAAATACGCCTGGTTCCTTGGTGACAGATGACTAAGTACTGCACATTTAGTGCACCCAACCATCTTTAGATTCTGGAAGGCCTTGATGCGTTTTGGAAGAGATGGAGGCCGTGTTCCATATGTTTCTTTGGGTAGGAACCGATCTTGAAGATAGAGGGATTCTGTTTTAAATGTCAGTAATACAATAAAGCAGCGCAGAGCAGGCAGGAATGATTGTGCTCAGAAAAGATGCTGACCAAGGCTGGAATATTCTTTAACAGCAGATAGCCACACACATTCATGCTCCATCCTTGCTCAAATTCAGTTTCCAGGGTCAGGATTGTACTAAGCCGTCCTGTCAGCACAAGGATTACCACTGGGCAGCAGGATTTCCCCTTCCCTTCCAGCTGTGTGTGCCTTGAGTCCACTCCAGATCTGCTCTAGAGGGTTGGAGGGAACCCCTAGACTAGATTTAGGCTGTGTGAAGGGGGGGGGGGCTTCCATTGTGCTGCAGAAATCCTTTTGCTGACAGAACTACTTCACATTGCATATCACCCCAGGACTTCTTTTCCCTCCAGTTCAAGGCAGGGAGAAACCTGTGGTTCTGCAGAGGCTTTTGGTCTCCAGCCTCCGCCATCCCAGACCATTGTGCATGCTGACTGATGGGAGTTGGGGATCTAGCAGCATCTGGAGGACCACAGGGGCCCCACCTCTGAGGAAGCGGGTCTTGTGCTTTGAATTGGATCAATACTTTTTGGCTTCATAGGCCTAGCTCGGATCCAGCCCTGTTGTACTGTGGCTGTGGTGTGGCCATGCAGACAAGATTAGAATTGTAGAATCGTAGAGTTGGAAGGGACCATGAGGATTGTCTAGTCCAACCCGTGGGACTCAAACCCACGACCCCAAGATTAAGAGTCTCCTGCTCTACCAACTGAGCTAAATGTGGTGTTTTGCTTACTACCAGAGACATTAACAATGCCTTTCTTCTTCTAGGGCAAAATATTTCAAGGGGAAGAAGCTTCATGGGGAGATGGACATCAAAGTTGAGCAGGTAAGCCAGTGTCCAGTGTGGGGGACTCAAGAGCCAAAAGCCTTATGGGCTCAGGCTGGAACCTAGTGAGGACTCTCCACAGTCCACACTCTCCACAGGTTCTGACAAGAATAGGGATGTGCACCATCTTGGCACCTGAGACCAGCAGGCGGAGTGGAGCAGTTGACTTGGCTTTGCTTGCTATCATTGGCCTGGGCTTGGCTAACAGGATGGTGTATTCTGTTTGCTGTGGTTGCAGCTCCTCCATCTTGAGCTGGAAAGCACATTTGTCTAGACCCAGAAGCAGCACCCACCTTTGGGTACCTATGGCAGCCCTCGACCTGCAGCCTAGTCCACTGCTGGCCCCTGCTCTACCAGCCCCACCCCAGCTGGTGCTTCAGTCAGTGATGGGTGGCTTGGTCCGGGAGCTGCCATTTTAAATCTCCACAATGTCCTCAAGGTAGCATCTTTTTGTGGCATTGTGGGAAATATAAATGGCTGCCTCTTGGTGTTGCAGCTGATCCAGAGCACTCCTTGAGGCCAACCAAGGGTGCCAACGTGAATAATATATGGGTGGGCCAGCTAAGCCCTACCCTGCATAATTGTTCACGTGATGTGCACACACATCGTTTGAATGGCAATGCACATCAAATTTGGGCCTCCCCCAGCTCCCTATGGGGCCAACTGATCTAAGAGCAGAACTCCTCAAACCTGTGGTCCTGTTTGTGACCCCAGACTGACACTAGTCGCCTGCATGCACATCGCCAAAATTTGTCACTGAGGAAGCTCACATTTTAAACCCTGAAGACACCATGTGTGTCTGCAGTTGGCAATAGGTGAGCACGCTGCCCATTTATGAAAGAAGCTCCGGCCTCATCCTGACCCTCTCTGTCCTCCCTGGGGGAGGCAAAGTTGCCATTTATTGTTTACTCTCTCCCCCCCCCCCCGGCCTGAGGCTGAGCCCAGGGCAAGGTCCTGAGGCGGCTTTTGTGGCTGAGCCACTGGCGCAAACCTCTGCCTGACTCAGAAATAATGGACGCAACAACCACAGTGCGAGCAGGAAGTGAAACTCAGGGCTGATGGTTTAGGTCAGCAGTTTCCAAGAAGTCTTACTTTCTGAGAATCCTTTTAACATCACTTTGTCTCCCCCTTTTTTATTCCAAAGGGGAAACAAACAAGCAGACTCACACATACAAAAACACACAACATGCAATGGAAAGCAGACCTATGTAAACCCCTATAAGAAAAGTGTTCAGCTCAAACAATTGTGCATCATATTCTGAATCTCTTCTGAAGATTGATAGATGCATTGGCATTTAATTGTTGGTTTGTCATTGGAGGAACCTCTGCGCATTATGGTGAAGTCTGTTGTGTTTTGGGTGCACACTGAGTTCATGCAGGGCAGTTGCTTAGGTCTTGGTTTACCCATGTGAACTGAGAATGAGCCTTGCAATGGGGGAGGCAGAATTCAGGCTGGTTGGAGCTGCTTTCTTCTTTTACTTGAACCCCAAAGTCTACCGACCTTGTGCAAAATGCACATACACCATTTATTCATTAATTTCATTTATTCTTAAATTTGCACACCACCCTATACCTGCACATTTCAGAGCAGTTACAACATAAAATCACAATATAAAAACAATACTTAATAAAAACAAAAACAACACGATTAACCTCCCCCTCCCCAACATATTTTTAAAAGGCGTTGGATGTCAATCAGCTCAAGCCCTGGTTAAAAATGGGCTTCTTTTAACTGCTGCGATGTGAAATTGTGCTTTTCCCCCTTGGACCAGGCATGATTATTTTTAGCTAATACCCAGGGCCGTCTTTAGCAGATGTGGCACAGGGGTGCAAATATCCACCCAGCGCCCCCAAATTACCACAGATAGTGGGGGGATGGCGAAGCTGCGAACTGTCAGCCATCGGGAGGGCAACTCTCCCCCATGCCACCGCGGGAGAGCAATATGGCAGCTGGTGGGTGTGCAGGGAAAGCGGAGGCTGCCGGCAAAGCCGCGCAGCTCCCCCACTTGCTGGGGCGCCCCTGAGAGGCTGGTGCCCTGGCGCGACGCACCACTAATCCCTATGGGAAAGATGGCTCTGCTAATACCACTCCAATGCCTTTGAGTGAGGGGTGTGGTAGCTTTTTGGCTCTATATATTCTGTTGTAGCTGCACTGGATGAGTGTACACAGAAAGGTGTGGGAATGTTCTGGGGTGCAGGAGAGGATATATTGACTAATTATATCCTTATCCAACTTGTGCTAACAAGTTCCCAAAATATCAGCAGAGTTTATAGACATTCCCCTTTAAGTTCGCAACGGTAACGCTTGCACAGGTTCGCTAGAACCTCTATAATAATTACTCTGGTAATTTCCCCTTTTGTTCCCTCTTAAAATACAAGACACGACACAGTCTTTATAAAAGTATAAAAGAGTTTACTCACGTTCTGTTCACAATATGATCCCAGAAGGTAGGCAGGCTTAAAAAGGTTACATGCACTTAGAATCTATCTTGTAGCAAGATAGTACTGTCCTCTCTTGGCTGGGAGCCAAGAGGGCATGTTGCTCCTTCAGAAGATGAAGATGGCAGAGAGGCAAGAGGCAAGAGGCAAGAGGCAAGAGAGAGAGAGTGGCTGCCTGCCCTGTGCTTTTATCATTACCTGCACAGGTGAGGCCACACCCACCTCTGGTCACATGTGGAGGAAGTCCGTCCCCAGGAAGTTTACCTGCTTGCTGGACAGACATCCCTCCCCATGTTCTAACATGTACACTCTAGGAATGTTGTCATTGACTGCTCCTGTGTTTACATCCCACATACCCCTTCTCAGGCAATACAACATTATACAAAACATAAACAACTTTATTCAACCACCCAGAGTCCCAGCTTGACACGTAGATTCTGGAAACTCTCTCTTGGTAGGGGTTTCGTCAGGATGTCAGCAGTCATCTCTTGGGTGCTGCAGTAGGATAGTTCCACAAGTCCATCCTGGATCATCTGGCGTATGTAGTGGTACTTAACCCCAATGTGTTTTGTTCTGGCCAGGAACTTCTCACTCTGCGTCAGCTTCAGGCAACTTTGATTGTCCTCTAGCAAGCTGACAGGCCCTTTTCTCACCAACCCAAAGTCCTTTATGAGTTGATCGAGCCAGGCGATCTCTCTGCAGGCTTCTGTTGCTGCAACGTATTCTGATTCTGTGGAAGATAATGCTACACAGCTCTGTTTATAACTGCCCCATGAAACAGGTCCATCACCAAACATGAAAACATGACCACTTGTTGATTTATAATCAGCATTATCCCCAGCCCAATCCGCATCAGTATACCCAACCAACTTAGGATCTCTGACGGCTGGTAACCTTAATTTACAATTCATGGTACCCTTCAAATATCGCACCACCCTCTTTACACCTGCCCAATCATGCTCAGTGGGAGAATTCACTTTTCTGCTAAGAATCCCCACAGCATTAGCTAAGTCAGGTCTACATGTGGTAACTAAATACAAAAGTTTCCCAATCGCCGACCTGTAGTCATTGTTGTCTGGCAACTGCTTCGAATCCTCCTGATTCTTCAGGAAGTCAGTAGCCATCGGTGTAGCGACTGGATGTGCGTCTTGCATCTGCATGTGCTCAATTAGCTCGTGGATCTTCTGTCTTTGGCTGAGAAGAAATGAGCCGTCCTCTTCTCTTTCCACCTGGATCCCGAGGTAGTACTGGACATCTCCTAGCTCCTTGACCTCCACCTCTTTGCTAAGGTGTTTTACTATCTGTGTATAGTCTTTCTCACTTGCTGTGGCAATAATCAGGTCATCAACAAATGCTAAGATATATGAGAATTGTCCATTATTTGACTTACTGTACAAGCACTTGTCAGCGTCGCCTTGCTTGTACCCAAGTTGCGTCAGCATTTTATGCAACTTCTGGTTCCAGGCTCTAGCAGCCTGTTTAAGTCCATAAAGTCCTTTCTGCAGTTTGCACACTAAATGTGCCTCATGTGGTTTCACAAAACCTTTGGGCTGTTTCATATAGATTTCTTCAGAAATCTGCCCGTGTAGAAAAGCGGTAGCAATGTCTATGTGTTTCACTCTCATTTTCTTGGAGGCTGCAATGCTTAAAAGCATTCTTACGCTGCTGTACCTCACGGTTGGTGCAAAAACTTCATCATAGTCTTCACCAAAACGCTGTGAAAATCCCTGTGCTACAAGTCTAGCTTTGTAGCACTGCACTTCTCCTTCTGACCCCTTCTTAACCTTGAAAACCCATTTACTGCCAATGGCCTTCTTACCGGGAGGCAGCTCAGTGAGTGTCCAGGTCTTGTTCTGATGCAGTGCATCCATCTCCTCCTGCGCGGCCTTCCTCCAGAGACTGGCTTCTGCAGCTGGCATCTCCTGTATCTCTTCCCAAGTGGAAGGTTCTTGTGGAAACGCCGACCCTGCAAAGTAGGACAACCGTAATGGTGGGACACCTTTGTTGGTTCTGGACGAGCGCCTGACCTCTGGTTCTGCGACCGCATCAGCTTCCTCATCCTCCTCCAACGCAGGCATGTCCCCATCTGAGTCCTCATCTTCGTCTCTGGTGCCGCCAGGGTTCTGGTCCTCTGCGTCTTCTGGTGCGTCGCCTGTAGGGGGCGCTGTAACACTCGAAGGCAGATTAGTACTTTGTGGGGTCTCAAAAGGGAAATATACAAACTCTTGAGTCCTTTCTGACTCATCTGAAGAATCCACAACAGTGTTCTTAGTGTCTACCTTTCCATATTCATCAACATAAACCGCATGGTATGCATTTGTCTTACCAGTTTGTAAGTCCATAATTCTATATCCTTTGCCTCCAGAGGCGTATCCCACAAGGATACCTGCTTTTGCCCTGGAGTCAAGCTTGTGTCTGTGTTCCTTGGGCACGTGGAAGTAACACGGACTTCCAAACACACGTATGTGCGACAGATTGGGAGCTTTCCCATGCCAAAGTTCAAATGGTGTGCGCTCTGCACCTTTAGTTGGCAGTCTATTCTGCAAATAGACCGATGTGTACACTCCTTCGGCCCACAGCTTCTGTGGCAAACATGCATCCTTTAGCATGCACCTTGTCATGTCCATAATGGACCTAAACTTTCTCTCAGCTATGGCATTCTGCTGTGGTGTGTAAGGAATTGTGGTTACGTGTGCAATTCCTTCCTTGGCCAGGAGAGCCTGCATTTCATTTGAGCAGTACTCACCTCCATTGTCGCTCATTAACACAGCTGGAGCTCTCTGGAATTTGTTCTTGACCATGGCAATGTATTCCTGGAGCTTGTCCACTGTCTCACTCTTCTCTTTGAGGAAATACACAACACAAAATCTTGAAAAGTCATCCAGAAATATTAAAATATATCTATTCTTTCCCAGTGAGGGAACACTCATGGGTCCACATATGTCAGTGTGCACTATGTCAAGCACTTTGTTGCTTCTTTGTTCTGCACAACGTGGAAATGAAGGTTTTACAGCCTTCTCAGTAATACAGCTTATGCACTTTGCTGGAGCTTTGTTGCTCTGCTTTACCTGCAAACCTCTTACAAGATCTCTTTTCTGTAGATCCAGAATGACGTTGGTGTCTCTATGTCCAAGCCTTCTGTGCCATAGGTCCAGATCGGCTTCATCCTTCTGGCTGGAATGTGCCACTTTTGCAGACTGATTCTCTGAAAGATCAAGCTCATATACACCATTGATGCTTGAGCAAACACTTTGCCATTTCTAGTCACCTTGCATTCTCCATTTCCAAATGTGATCTGGAAACCTTTCTTGTCCAGTGTGGACACGCTGATTAAATTGCAGCTCAGCTCTGGTACATACAAAACTCTAGAGATTGTGTTCTCAATGCATTCATTGTTTATATTGCATTTCAGACTCATGGAACCTGCACCTTTTGCTTTAACAATGTTGCCATCTGCAATTTCAATTTCAGATCCTTCTTCATCATTTATCTCATTAAAATAGTCCTTTTTATATGAAAAATGTGAGCTGGCACCTGAATCAATTATCCATTTATTACGTCTATTTTCACGATTCTGGACAGTTAAATTCCTTTCTTGCAGTAGCCATGTGCATTCACATTTCCCCTTCTTTTCTCCTTTTGGCTGAAAGGGGTGGGGTTTCTTGGCTTTAGGAGCCCTGCAATTCTTTGCAATGTGTCCTTCTTTGTTACAATTGAAACAAATCACTTTCTTAGGCATCTCTTTGGACTTTGTACATTGCCTAGATGCATAACTGCTGTCCTTGCTTCTAGCATTTCTCACTGGAGATTCAGCTCTATCTCTGCATTCTTCTTTTAAATAACCAATCAAGTCTTTAAAAGTCAGACCTTGTCTATGATCCATCAAACTTACAAATGCGCTAAAGCGTGGTCCAAGTGATGATAACAAAAATGCTATCTTTGTGTCTTCATCAAAAGCTTTGGGAGTCAGATCAATTCTTTGAATAATCTCAGTAAACTTGTTGATGTGCTCTGTGAATTCCTCTTTTGAATTCATCCTCACTCTGGTTAATTTACACACCAAGTTTCTGAAGCAGTTTATGCTAGATTCTCCATACACGCGCTCTATATCTCTTAAGATTTGAGATGCATCATCTGTACTATTTATTAATGATAGCTGCTCATCACGAAGTCCACTCAAAATTATGTGTCTAGCTTCGCTGTTCATGCGTTTCCAAGCACTTATCTTGGCTAAAGCTTCCTCAGACGATCCCGTAGGTTGAGGGTTTAAAGCTTCCAAAATGTGCTTATAATCTAAACATGCTATCAAGCGCTGCTTCCAGTGTATGAAATTGTGTTCATTCAGCACAGGCATTCCTAGCTTTGCATCACTATCAAAAGCTGCTCTAGCCATCTTAAAATCCAAAAATTTGAAAATTCTTCAAAATTTCAAAATTTCTCAAAATTTTAAAATCAAAATCTCAAAAATCTCAAAATACAAAACAATTCTTCACTGCCTTGGGTCACTGTGAACTCTGAGGGAAGGGGGGGGTGCTTAATCCCCACTGCACAATGGAACAAAGGACCATGTGCTTACCAGGAAGTTAACTCAGAAAAATACTACTCAACTCAAAATCACAATCCAACGCAATCCTTCAAAAATACGCAGAAATATGCAATACTGGGGCCCATAACCCTTTGTGGGAATGTTCTGGGGTGCAGGAGAGGATATATTGACTAATTATATCCTTATCCAACTTGTGCTAACAAGTTCCCAAAATATCAGCAGAGTTTATAGACATTCCCCTTTAAGTTCGCAACGGTAACGCTTGCACAGGTTCGCTAGAACCTCTATAATAATTACTCTGGTAATTTCCCCTTTTGTTCCCTCTTAAAATACAAGACACGACACAGTCTTTATAAAAGTATAAAAGAGTTTACTCACGTTCTGTTCACAATATGATCCCAGAAGGTAGGCAGGCTTAAAAAGGTTACATGCACTTAGAATCTATCTTGTAGCAAGATAGTACTGTCCTCTCTTGGCTGGGAGCCAAGAGGGCATGTTGCTCCTTCAGAAGATGAAGATGGCAGAGAGGCAAGAGGCAAGAGGCAAGAGGCAAGAGAGAGAGAGTGGCTGCCTGCCCTGTGCTTTTATCATTACCTGCACAGGTGAGGCCACACCCACCTCTGGTCACATGTGGAGGAAGTCCGTCCCCAGGAAGTTTACCTGCTTGCTGGACAGACATCCCTCCCCATGTTCTAACATGTACACTCTAGGAATGTTGTCATTGACTGCTCCTGTGTTTACATCCCACAAAAGGCAGTCTAAAAACCTTTTCTAAATAAATAAAATTCCTGATCTTCTTACTGAAGAGATTCTTGAAAGGACCACGGGGTTTCCTGGGACTTAAGTCAGCACAGGAAACCATTCCAGTTGCGAACCTGTGAACTGTCCTGCCTATGTCTTTCAGGCTTTCTGTGTATCCCTGGTCCCTCCATAGAGTCAGGAGGGGGGCTGCTGACTGTACTGTGTGTGCTGCTTGGTCCATGACTAGGTCTTGTGGGTGTCTCCTGCAGGCAGAGTTCTCCGATCTCAACCTGGTGGCTCATGCCAATGGCAACTTCTCCGTTGACATGGAGGTTATACGCAACGGTGTTAAGGTAGTCAGGTAAGTGGCAGTGCCTGTCCTTCGGTGGCTCATTCAGCTTGTTTTGACTCAGGTGTCCAAGTGTTTTCTCTGCTCATGTTTCAAGGCACTTCCACACAGTGGGTATTTTAGAGTGGGATCCAATCCCACACAGCAAATAAAGGTTGGTGGTCCTGTCATCTAATCTCCCTGCAAACAATTCAGGATGAATGCTCCTTAAATATCTAATGTCACCTAATCTCCATGTAAACAAAGCAGGATGAATGCTTAAAAATCAGGTCATCTGGAAGCACCCTTGGAAGCGCTTTCCTTTCTAAGATGAGGCAAACGTGTATCTTGAGCTTTTCTGTGCGCACACCTTGATCTACTCACATGTACTTGTTATCCCTGAGAAACGTAAATAACAGGATATATTTATCCGAAAGTCTTCAGACTTACACGACCCTTTAAAAATTAGCTGATGAAGGTGAATACATCGAAACAGGGCCCTGTCCTGGTTTCTAATCCATAATTGACTTCTGACTTCTGCTCTATGCTTGAAACTGAGTCTCCACCTGCAAGCTGATAAATTATAAGGATCAACATTATTGTTGAGTGAAAAAGAGAAAATCTTTGTAACGAATTATTGTGTTATACATATCTTTATGAGTTTGAGTTTGTAATCTCTGTTAGAGTTTGTAATCTCTATTTGAGTTTGTAATCCTTGTCAGAATACATACTTTTGAATTGATTATTTTTTGTTACTGTTGACTATTGATTGAGGGACCACTCCCACTATTGAAACTGACACTGGCCTGAGTTCTTGGTGTCCTTTTTTCTTGGTACATTTAATAACAAGAACTCCAACTTATTTAAGGTTGGGAGTTCTGCAATGACCAAGTTCAAAAGGTGTGCGTTCAGCTCCCTTTGTTGGCAATCTGTTCTGGAGTTACACTGCCGTGCATGCCCCGTCTGCCCACAACTTATGGGGCAGGGATGCATCCTTTAACATGCACCTTGTCATCTCTATGATGGACCTGAACTTTCTCTCATCTATGGAGTTATGTTGTGGGGTATCAGGAATTGTGGTTACATGCTCAATTCCTTCCTTCGCTAGGAGAGATAGCATGTCATTTGAACAATATTCACCCCTGTTGTCAGTCATTAGCATAGCTGGAGCTCTCTGGAATTTGTTCTTCACCATCGCAAGTTAGTCCTTGAACATTTCCAGCATTTCACTCTTTTCCTTGATGAAATAACACTGCACAATACTTTGAAAAATCATCAAGAAATATTGGTATGTACCTGTTCTTCCCCATTGAGGGAACATCCTTAGGTCCACATAAGTCACTGTAGACTATGTCAAGCACTTTGTTGCTTCTCTGCTCGGTCCAAGGAGGAAATGAAAGTTTAACTTATACATTTTGTTGGTGTTGTGTTGCTCTTTGTTACCTGCAGTCCCCTTGCAAGCTCTTTTCTGTAGATCCAGAATGGTGTTGGTGTCTCTGTGTCCAAGTCTTCTGTGCCACAGCTCCGCCTCATGCTTATGGTTTGAGTATGCCACCTTAGCAGACTGCTTCTCTGAAAGATCAACCTCATATATGCCATTTATTAGCTTGGCTTGAACAAACACTTCACCATTCTTAGTCACATTACATTCTCTATTACCAAACGTTATTTGAAAACATTTTCTGTCCAAACTGGACACACTAAGCATATTACAACTCAGTTGTGGAACATATAAAACTCTTTCCACAATAGTATCCATTGCTTCATTGTTTATATTACATTTCAAAGTTACAGAACCTGCACCTTGAGGTTTAACAACATTGCCACCTGCAATTTTAATATGAATTTCAACAATATCATTAATATCAGTAAAATAGTCCTTTTTATATCCAAAATGTGAAGAAGCTCCAGAGTCAACAATCCATTTGTTTGATTTATTTTCACGTCTCTGAACAGTTAAACTCTTTTCTTGCAAAAGTAAGGTGTGTTCACATTTCCCCTTCTTTTCTTTTTCTTGTTTGGATCCTTACAGTTCCTTGCAATGTGGCGCTCTTTGTTATACTTAAAGCACACAACCTTCTTGGGTGTGTCTTTGGCCTTTGTAAACTGTCTAGACGCATAATTAGTGTCTTTACTCCTCACATTTTGGACTGGAGACTCTGCTCTTGCTTTGCATTCCTGTCTCAAATATGCAGTCAGATCTTTAAAAGTTAAACCTTCTTTATAATCAAGCAAATACATCAAATTTGGATCCTAATGATGCTAGGAAGAAAGAAGTCTTCATACCTTCACTGAGTGGACATTCCATGAGTTGAATCTTTTGTACTATAGCAGTAAACTCATTTATATGCTTTGAGAATTCTGCTTTATGGTTCATCCTCAGTTTAAAAAGCTCACGCAACAGCATCCTATGAGAGCATTTCATGGTATCTCCATACTGTGGGAATGTTCAAGGATGCAGGAGAGGATATATTGTCTGATTATATCCTTATCCAACTTGTGTTAACAAGTTCCACAATTTCAGCAGAGTAACATTCCCTTCTTTTAAATTTGCAGCCAATACATTTGCTCAGGCTCGCTAAAGCCTCTATAATAACTGTTCTGGTATTTCCCCTTATTCCCTCATAAAATATAAGAGATGACACAGTCTTTTACAAAAGTATAAAAAGAGTTTACTCACATTCTGTTCACAATCAGATCCCAGAAGGCAGACTTAGCTTAATGAAGTAACATACACTTGGAATCTATCTTATAAGAAGACAGTCCCTTTGTCCTCTCTTGGCTGGAAGCCAAGAGGGCATCTTTGGCTCAGTAGATGTTGTTTCTTCGATGCATGTGGTGAAAGAGAGAGATGGCTGCCCTGCCCTGTGCTTTTGTCATTACCTGCACAGGTGAGGCCACACCCACCTCTAGTCACATGCAGAGGAAGTCTGTCCCAGCCCAGAAGGAAACAGGAAGTTTACCCGCTGGCTGGACAAACATCCCTCCCCATGTGTAAACATGTTCACTCTAGGAATGTTGTACTTGACTGCTCTTGTGTTTCACATCCCACACATACATGCGCTCTAAATCATTTAAAATTTGAGACGCATCATCTCTGCAGTTAACCTGTGATAACTGTTTATCTTTAAGTCCATCAAAAATAATAGTCTTGGCTTTGCTGTTTTGTAGCTTCCATAATCAAATTTTTGCTAAATCCTCTTCACTCGAGCCACTAGGCTTAGGACTTTCAATAGCATCCAAAATCTCTTGATTCTAGGAGTACTATCAAATGTTGCTTCCAGTGAACAAAATTATGTTCATTCAGCTTGGGCATTCTTGGCCCTGCATCTTCATCAAAAACCACACTAGCCATCTTAAAAATCAAAAATTTCAAAAATATTTAAAATGTCAAAAATTTGCCAAAATTTCAAAATTAAAATCTCAAAAATCTCAAAAGTGAAAACAGCTCTTTACTGTCTTAGGTACTGTGAACTCCAAGGGAAGGAGGTGTGCTTAATTCCCTCACACAATGGCGCAATAGACCATGTTCTTACCAGGAAATAGACAAAGAAAAATACTCTTCAGCTTAGGATCTCAATCCTTTGCAATCCTTCAAAAATACGCAACACTGGGGCCAATAACCCTTTGTGGGAATGTTGTGGGTAACAGGAGAGGATATATTGATGAATATTATCCTTCCTAACTCGCGATAGCAGAGTGATTCCCCCTTTACACAACAGGTAGCTGGTTGCAGATTCGTTAGAATCTCTTAAGTTCTTTTATTCCTGGTAAGACCCCCTTTATCCCTCCTAAAAGAATAAAGACACCACAGTCTTTATTCATAAATAACAAAAATAAGTTTACTCAGGATCAGGCAGAGCACAGTGTGATCCTTGAAGGCAGGCTTACGGCTTGAGGTTACAAATAAGTACAAATAGTTCCAGTTACAGATAGGTAGCCGTGTTGGTCTGCCATGGTCAAAACAAAATAAAAAAATTCCTTCCAGTAGCACCTTAAAGACCAACTGAGTTAGTTCTAGGTATGAGCTTTCGTGTGCATGCACACTTCTTCAGATACAATTAAGTACAAATAGGTTTACCCCATATGGGAGATAACCCAGGGACTGGTGGCTGAGAGCAGCAGTGCAGTCCAGGTGAAGCAGGAAGCAGACAGGACGAAAAAGAGGGGAGGGAGGTAGCTACGTGACTTGGCCTTTTACCAGGTCTGGAAAGGTCACGCCCCCTACTGGTCACATGCAAAGGAAGGATGCTCCAGCCAGGTGTAACAGGAGGTTTGACTGGCTGGACCAACATCCCCTGCATGTGCACTCTAGCAAAACAAGTAATGTTGTACTTGACTGCTCCAGTGGATTACATCCCACAGAAAGGAGATAGGAGGGCTGTAGGATAAAAGAGAATCTGAGCTACCCATTGTACTAGACAACACCAATGTATGGACTCAGCAGATGCATTCTGGTTGATTTAGCCCTGGAAAAGAATCTGTGGCTCCTTCAGTGGTCAAAGGAAAGCAAGCACATGGTCCAAGAGAACACCTGGTCTCATCTTTGAGATGCAGCAGATTAGAGATTACAGACCTGGGAGCCAAGATTCTGGGATCCTGGTGTCTCTAGGAAGCAGGCCTTATGAGCAAGGATGGGGGGAGAGTGGTTTTCCTGGCCACCCTTGTTCTTCATTATCACGCTGCTTCTTCTTCTTCTTCTTCTTCTTCTTCTTCTTCTTCTTCTTCTTCTTCTTCTTCTAGGAGCCTGAAGCCCGACTTTGTGCTGGTCCGTCAGCACGCCTTCAGCATGGCCCGTGGAGGAGACCATCGTGGCATCGTGATAGGACTGCAGTATGCAGGAGTGCCCAGCGTCAACTCCCTGCATTCTGTGTACAACTTTTGCGACAAGCCCTGGGTGGTGAGTGGGGGGAGCCGATGTTTGGGGCAAGGACTGTGACTGTAGGCTTTGGACTAGGTGGTGACAAGGAGTGGAGTGTTTATTGGCATACCCACAAGTTGAAGGACTAGGGGTGTGTACACACTCTATCTTTAAAGCATACTCTTCCCCTCACAGAATTGTGGGCACTGTTGTTTACCCCTTAGAGAATTATAATTATCCAAAACCCTTAATGCATGAAGAAGCCCAGGATTCCTGGAGAGACTGGATGTGTTTTGAATGTACTTTACAAGTATCATGTGTACACAGGGCTCATTTGCTCATTCTCTTCCCATGGAACCATCACTAAATTAAAAAGAAATTGACATAAAGCTGAGACACTAAAACTTGAATGGCCAGTGAAAACCAGTTAAAAGCCTTGGATAAACAGGAGAAGTGTTAACTAAATTGTGGGCAACAGGCTTGGCAGGATTCAAGCAGAGAGGCTGTTCTAGAGCATAGATGACACCATTCTTGGAGGATAAGGCTTGCGGGGCTACTAGGCATGAGGGCTATATTGCCTCCAGTATTGGAGGAACTAGGCCTCTAAATCCCAGTGGGTGGAGAACCTGTGAGGAGAGTGCTGTGCTGTTCTGCTCCGCTTATGCTTGCAGGATTCCCATGGGCTTCTGGTTGTTTGCTGTGGGAACTGGATGTTGGACTAGAGGCACCTAATCCTGCAGGGCTCTTCTTACGTTGCTGTAAGCTCACCAGATCCAGGCAAGGATATGGCAGCCCGCCTCAGGCATGGAGCAGCTATTGGGATGCCATGGGCGCAATGCACAGGCAGTGGCCTGGTTGGCCACTGTGGGAGCAGCATGGGAGAGGACCTCTTGGCCTGACCCAGCAGGCTTCTTCTTATGTTCTCATGTTCTTGCTTCATAAATAGAAGGGAAACAGAGCAGAAGGTCATAAGAAGGAAGGCTAAGGTTATGACCACCACTTTGATTTTGGCCTGCAGCTGATGGGCAGCTGGTGCTGCTATGCCCAAAGAGGACTTCTGGTGGTGGCTGGGCAGCAGCATCCTGCACCAAGTGGAGTTTTGAATGTCTGCCTGTGAAGGCAGCAGCAGCTCCCAGAGGGGGAAAGGGGTTCAAGGAAGCAATAGAGGCAAACGAGAACAGATTTAGAAGGTCTCTTTCTTGTTCTGTCTCTTACCTGTGGTGTCCTCCTGACAGTTTGCCCAGATGGTTCGCCTCTTTCGCAAACTTGGACCGGAAGAATTCCCACTCATTGACCAGACCTTCTACCCCAATCACAAGGAGATGGTAAGTTGGGCTGGAGTGTGGTGGGAGGGCTAGAGATACCATATTTCTTCTTCCTTTTTTGTGCTAGATCAGTGATCAGAGAGGCTTGAATAATAGATTTGTAGAGTTGGAAGGGACCCTGAGGGTCATCTACTCCATCCCCTTGCAATGCCGTAATCTCAACTCAAGCATCCATGACAGATGGCCACCCAACTTCTGCTTTAAAATCTCCAGGGAAGGACAGTCCACAACCCCCAGAGGGAGACCATTCCACTGCCAAACAGCTCTTACTGTTCTTCCTAATGTTTAGTTGGAATCTTATTTCTTGTAACTTGAAGCCATTGGTTCGAGTCCTACCTTCCAGAGCAGGAGAAAACAAGCTTCTTCCCTCTTCCATGTGACAGCCCTTAAGATATTTGAAGATGGCTATCATATCTCCTCTCAGTCTCCTCTGTTCTAGGCTAAACGTACCCAGCTCCTTCAAGCACTCCTCATAAGGCTTAGTTTCCAGACCCTGGTTCATCCTGGTTGCCCTCCTCTGCACACGTTTCAGCTTGTCAACATCCTTCTTCAATTGTTGTGCCCAGAACTGGACACCGTATTCCAAGTGTGGTCTGACCAAGACAGAAGTGAGTGGGACTATGACTTCCCTTGATCTGGACACTAGACTTCTGTTGATGCAGCCTAGAATAGCATTAGCTTCTTTTGCTGCTGCATCACCCTGTTGACTCATGTTAAGCATGTGGTCTACTAGGACCCCTAGATCCTTTTCACATGTACTGTTAGTAAGCCAGGTATCCCCCATCTTATATTTGTGCATCTGGTTCTTCCTGCCTAAGTGCAGAACCTGACATTTGTCCCTATTGACATTCATTTTGATGGTTTTGGCCCATTGCCATTTTCAAATGGGGCTGTCATGGGCTTAAATGTTGGCTGGCTCTCATTGTGCACTGGATTTAAATGACATGGGGTGAGATCCCACAGCTTTCAGATTCAAAATATGTCACATGCTTCCTTATATGGTATTCCCATGGACACACCTTGCTGGTCAGGAGACTGCGGCTAGGACTTTGAATAAGGGCTTGGACTGGGGTTTCCCAACCCATGGTTTGCATTTGCTGTTACTGGAACTAGGGCCATGACTGCTAGCCACAATGGCTTTGTGCTACTCACACAGTCAGAGGTAGTACACACCTCTGAACACCAAAAGCTTCTCTTCTTTCTTGCTTTGCTTTGCTTCAGTCATTCCTCTTTCCTTAGCATCTGCTATCATCATCTAGCAACCCTCCTCCTTCCCAATCGCCCTTTCCTTCTGTTTCCTCCTTGCCTTTAAAACAATGAACTACAGAGCTGCAGATAGGGAGTTTTTATTTTAAACTCTTCTTTCAACACCTAGTATAATTGTTAGGCACAGTGGTGGTGCTGGGGTGGTTGACCTCCAAACAGTCCATTGCTGTAAGCAGTTGCTCCATTCCTTCCTCTTCAAGCTGAGCCACAATCTGCAGGGAACAGTCCTCCACTGCCCGTGCTTGAGACCCTGCAGAGTGGCCTTATTGCCTTTGTTTCCTCCTTCTCCTCCTCTTCCAAGGTTCTCTTGAGTACACTGCATGGTTGGAGATGGAGGAGGGACAAGGGACAAGGCCCCTTAGCTACCTCTCCAGCATTAGGAGCCGCATTTGAACAGCTTGGAAGCTACATGGGGCTAATGATTAATATTGAAAGCAGATGCTTTGGCAGGGGGCAGCATTTCAGGTTTATGGGGAAGGGCCAGGAGTCAGAGGGCAGTTCCAGACTGTCGCTATCTTGTAGTGGGATTCAAACACATGATGGCCAATTCAGGTTGTGCAGTTATGGTTAATGGGGAGATCTTGCATGACAAGCCTACTCTCCCCAAATACTGGGCTTTTTGCCTGAAGAGGTGACAGGGAAATGCACTGAAAAGTGGTATAACGTTTGCTTTGGTGCAACATCACCTAACCTCCTCCCAAACAACTCCTTCAATAGCCAGGGTCAGCTCATCTCCCTGCAAACATATGAGGATGGAGGCTCAATAAACAGGTCATCTGGAAGGGCCTGCAGAAAATGTCAAGGTGGGAAGGGCTCTACGGCTCATTTTGAAGAAGATTCTCTCCCTGACCACTGAAGAACAACATCTACAACTTCCCCTGGCTCTATGCCTTTTGCAGAAAACGTTTTGGCTCTTCTGGTTTTTCTTCCAGAAAAAGAACTAGAGGCTTGCTCTTAACAGAAACTTCAGATTTTCCAGGCAAAGAACAAACAAGGAAGAACAGGCAGGGGCAGAGAAGGTGGTTTGGAACTGATGTTTATTTTTAAAAGAAACAATCCAGAGATAGGAAGGGAAGGGTCCACAAAGAGATCACTGCCTCAGGAGAACTTTGCGAAGGGAGCCCGGCCCTTGAGTGCTCAGCGACTGCCAAGTGCAGAGGCCGGTGCTTTCGCCCCGGGGCAGGCAAGCCAAGCGTTTGGCCTGGAAGCCGTCCCATATCCTGGACATGATCCCATCTGTCCACAGGCACTGGCTGTCAGAAGTGATGGAGCACGGCATGGAATTGCAAGGCACAACCTTTTTTTGAAGGAAGAGTGACACACAGAAACATGAGTGGACAGGTCCCCTCATGCATCACAGCAACATCCCATTCCCCACCTCTGTTGACCAGTGGAAGCTGGTCCATGAGGACAAGACCGGCCCAAGACATTTTGGCACCCGAGGTGAGCCAGAAAATGGCACCCCCTCCCCACCAAGGAAGAAGGGGGAGGGGGACAAGTGAGGTGGTAGAAGATCCATATCTGGATCTGCTTCCTCTGTGAATCGTCTTGCCCGAGGCAGCGACCTCACCTTGCCTCATGGGTGAGCCGGTCTTGCAGGAGGGCAGATGGGGCAGTGCTCCACCAACCTCATTCTGCCCTCAGCCAGCCCCCACTTGCCTGGCTTCTTACTTACATTTTGGAAAAATGAAGATCTGGATGCTGCCTCCATCCATTCTTCTTTGATTGTTAATGAACTATAAAATTTAACATCCTATTGGGGGTCTCTGTGCCTGTCATTGGCTCTGGCGCCACCTACTGTTGGTCTCCCTGCCTTTTGCCCTACCAGTTCCATTGCACCCCAGCCATCACTGCTAGTGATGTGCTAGCTCTGCCTTGCTCTAATAGTGAGGACCAGCCACCAGCGACTTGAGGACTCACTCTGGCCCCACAGGGCTTTCCCATGGGGAAGCCCATAGTTCCCAACAATTCATAGTCATTTTCTTCCACTCAGGGAGATCAAATGGGGGAGAGTTTTGCCAAAGACTCCCTTGCTCTCCACACTGGAGAAAAGGGGATGAAGGAGCCCTGAGTCATGTCAGAGAGGGTGAATGGGTGGAGTCAGTGCTGCTGACCCCTCAATCCTTGCTCAGTTTAAAATATGGTTCCTGTTAAAAAATAAATTAGGGTCCAAATAGGGTTGCCATATTTCAAAAAATAAAAACCAGGACACCCCAGAACAAAGTGCCATCTTTTGGAACTCCCCCCCCCCCGACATCAATTCTGCCTTTGTAATCCCAGACGTATGGCAGCCCATACGTTTAACAGATAAGGAAGCACGTCTTTCATTAGACCCTTTGCTGCCAATGACATTGGCTTTTGAGCTAGACAGAGCTGTTCAGAGGGTGCATGCTTTCTCCTGGAGGGCCTGCCCCATCTGCAAGCAGATGTCCCTGGGGGTCCCTCTGAAAGGGTCTGCTAGGGGTCAGGTACTTACTGTGCAGTTGCAGCCCTTGCTGTAGTCTGAACTCAGGCCTCGCTTCTGTGCAAAGGACAGCTGAGACCACGGCTCGATGAAGGAGCAGGCCGTGATCATGGCACGGTCACCTTCCAGCATGCCTGTTGGGAGGTGGAAAAACAGGTAAGAGAGAAAAGTTAAGTGAAATATGGAGGAAGAGAATATAGAGGACTTGCTGACAAGGCCTTGTCACCCCCAGACCTTGCTTTCATAACTAAAATTGTAACCTGATGAGAGGTTTGAAGGTTTATCAATAATGGCGCGCATCTTTGCAACCATAAGCAGGGTTGTGCATAATCTGCCCTTTGGTGTGTATGTGTGTAATAAAAAAATATTTTCCTGGACAAATGCAAATTCCATGCTCCCCAAAAATTGAATTGTGTCACCTGAGTACATAATTCATATGAGACCATTTTGTTTGAGTCATTTTTTTGCATCATTTGTTTAGTTTTGCCAGATTTATTCTGACTTTGGTAGTCATGGCTCAGCTTAGAAAGCCACGTGAGGTACTGAACCCCTTTGAGCATCTCATTCAGCATCCCCTCTGCTTTTTGAGATTTCCGCTGTCATAACAGATCTTTAAAAACACAAGGGCTAGAAACCTGCTGCCACTGCTTCTTCTTAATTAAATGAAAGCTGATATTCTCAGTCAGTTGAATTTCATGCCCCAAACGACATTATGTGTTTTCTTGTGTTTCTTTGGAATCATGACCCATAGCTAAAGTATCCCTGGGAAGAAAAGATATTTCATTAGTTTCCTAGGCAATCTACTCTGTTATTAAGCTGCCCTTTCAAAAAGACATGCTGTGTTTATTTTTTTTTGGGGGGGGGGGTTGGCCACTAGAGCAGAAAACATATTGTTCACATTCTTTTGTTACAAGCAGCTTTGAGGCCAGCCTAGACAAGGCGCTCACTGTGAGATAAAACTATTCCTGGGCGGTGTCATCTTTGACTGTAGGGGTGCTCACATTCTTGATTACTCATCCATTTAAAAGAACAACTCACTGACTGCACATAGAAAAAATGGCTGTTGGCGGGAGGAGGCATTCTGGCCTGCCTTAAAACTATCCATGAGATGCTGGCATCCTTTGTGCAGTAACTATTCCACCTGCCTCCATGGGAGAGCATTCAGTTGACCAATCCCACTCCTGTATTCTGAAGAGGTGCTGTCCACATAGGAGTGCATGTCCAAAGTCTGTTTTGGGGGCCTAATCTGGCCCACCGGTTGATTTAATCCGGGCCCCATGGCAATATATGTCCTTGAGGTAAAATTCTTTAAAAAGCTCATCAAGTTTGGGGTTAAATCCTAGCTCAACAACTTCAGTCCTAAAAGAAAGCGCAGCAACTTTGGTCAGCCCTCATGCCTCTTCACTTCATCAAATCTGGCCATCTGTGGAAAACGTTTGGGCACCCCTGAATTAAGCTGTTGGTCTAGATCAGGCCTGAGCTCTCTGACAAAAGCTGGGATTAAAATGTTCAAAATCTACAGTATAAGGGCTACTCTGGATGCCCTTTTTGTTGGGTATTCATGATGGTTTGTGCTCATGATGGTATCAGGGAGGTTACCCTGCTTGGCAGGGGGTTGGACTCGATGGCCCTTGTGGTCTCTTCCAACTCTATGATTCTATGATTCTACACAGGATTTCAATATGATTTGCACCTGGAAAGGTTTCAAGACTGCTTTGTTTCTTATTGGTGATTTTTCGTAACTTCCTCCTTGTAACTTCATAGCCTTCCCTTGAAAAACCTCCCCAAACCCGTTTTCGTGTGCTCATGTCCAGAACCCAGCGCTCCCAAGGAGGCCTTGCATGAGGCTGACTTGTTCTTCCTCTCTTCTAAGAGGGAAGCTTTGTGAGGGACACAGTCCTGGATGTCACGAAGGCCCTGGGCTGGTTGTGGCTGGTCCAGAAAGAGGAGAAGATTCAGATGGGTGTCAAAGCAACCGCAGAACAAAACCATCCAGGATATCGCCAAACCCTTACACTGGTTGGCACTTTCTAAGAACGTAAGTGGAGCCCTGCAGGATCAGGCCCATCTAGTCTAGCATCCTGTTCTCACAGTGGCCAACCAGATGCAAACCAGGCAGCAGCAGCAGCAGCTGAGCAGAAGAGACTTCTCCCCTCCTGCACTTTCCTGCAACTGTGATTCAGAGGCCTGCCAGTGTGATGTAGTGGTTAAGAGCGGTAGTCTCGTAATCTGGGGAACCGGGTTCGCGTCTCTGCTCCTCCACCTGCAGCTGCTGGGTGACCTTGGGCCAGTCACACTTCTCTGAAGTCTCTCAGCCCCACTCACCTCACAGAGTGTTTCTTGTGGGGGAGGAAGGGAAAGGAGAATGTTAGCCGCTTTGAGACTCCTTAAAGGGAGTGAAAGGCGGGATATCAAATCCAAACTCTTCTTCTTCTTCTTCTTCTGCCAGTGGTCTGACCATAGCCATCCTGGTTAGTAGCCACTAATGACTTTATTCTCCATGAGTTTGTGTAATTCTCCTTTAAAGCCATCTGACTTGGTGGCCATCACAGCCTCTTCACCCCTGTATATTTCCCTATTCTCTCACTCGTAGTGGTTCAAGACATTTAGACACCTGAGAGAGAAAATTCATTGGTGCCTGCTCCAGCAAAACAGCATGCAAGTGACAATTTGCTCCTTCTCAGTGGGAACTTCAAACCTGCTGCCAAAGGCTTTTGTTCCTGTGACGGGGCTGGCCCTGATCCTGGAAGGGCCCTAGAGCTGTCTATCCTTTCTTGTGCAGTTTGGCAGGGGGTGCCTCTGAGCATGTGCAAAGGGCATGTGCAAAGGGGACCATAGCCACTCCCCACATATCTAGGCCTCGGTGATATGGCGCTCCTCTTGACAAATCCATGCTGCCCTCAAATGACTGTGAGCATAGGCATAGGCCTTCTTTCACTCAGGGTTATTTGTGAGTTTCAATTTGCCCCAAGTGCTCCCTGGCAAAAAGACGGTGCACCATACCTGCAATGACATATTCTTCTCCTTTGAGAGGACCCTTGTGTTCATAGCCGCAGAGGCTTTCCATGGCAGGAGTGTGGAGGAAACGGACATCTTGCATCTCCTCAGGGCCCTTGTACACCTGTGCAGGGGGGGGGGGAGGTGGGTCAGTGACCAGGAAGGGGCCAATAGAGGGACAGGTGAAGGGACAGTACTCTTCCCGGCTCTTACAGAAGTGGGGAAGAGGTTGTAGCTCAGGGGGAGCACATGTCTTGCATTCATGATTGTTCAAGCCCCATAAATTTAACTGATGATGATGATGAATGCTGAAGAAGGGTCTACTGCTGAGAAGGCTCCATCTTTTGCCACCTCATGTGAGCTGAAGGGAGTACCTGTCAGTGTGTTGCGGAGGCCTCGGGGGTGCAGACACCCTTCAGAGGCAGGGAACCTGAGGGCTGCACATTTTGCCTTTGTGCTGCAGGCTGGTTTCCTGCCAGACAAGCATCCTCAGAGCTCAAGGGCACCTTGCAGCCCCCCTTCCCGTCTAGAGGGTGTTGCAGGGAGTGGGAGGTGAGGATGAAAACAAAGGAAAGGAAACGGGGGGGGGGGACCAGCTGTTCTGAGAATGCGTACTGGGTGGCAGTGCAGAGCCTGGATAGCTGCATCTCTCTGCAAAAACTCGCAGGAAGAGAGGTGAAGTGTTCCCTTTGCATGGGAAGTTTGTGGGCTCAGCAAACGCAGCATCTTCAGGGAAGAGGAAAGGAGCTACTGAGGATGAGGAACACTTGGCTGCTGCATTTTGTTGCTGCGTAGATCCAAGCAGGCTCACTGGCTGTGGAATGGGATCTCCACCAGCTGGTCCTGCCCACCAGCATAAGGGTGGCTTTAGGGGATCCCACTGGCAAGTCTCTGGGTTACATTATAGTAGCGGGAGAAGCTCACCTTGGTGGTTTTGATCTCGTGTCGCATCCACCACACTGGTTCCCCTATGGAGATGTTCACCTGCTGCTTGCTGACTCCCACAAATTTACCCCGGATCACTGCAGAGGAAAAAACGGTATTGCATCACAGCTTTTCTTCCATTCTCCCCAGCTCTCCTGGCTTTTGACCTTGACTTTCATACACCTCTCTCCCATTATGCTATACCCTAAGGAGGGATGGTGCAGGATGCTTGGGAATCTTGTCACCTCGGCTACGGTTTCTTCTGCGATTTGTCTGCTCTGCAGCCTCAGAGTTACACCCAGACCTGCTCTTCTCACAAGGCCTGCAGCAGGGAACCATTGGCCCTCAGATGTTGCTGCACTACAAGTCCCATCTCCCCTAAGTCTTGGCTCTGCTGGCTGAGGTGGATGGGCTTTGGAGCCTGACCACATATGGAGGACACCACAGGTTCCCCTTCCTCACACTCGATTTCCCCATAAAACTACACCCTCTTTCTCTTGTAAGGGTCAGAGTTTTGAAGTCCAGCTTCTAACAGGGATGCCTCCCCTTGGAGTTAAGTCAGTGATGCCCTCCATACGGGCTACCTCCCATCATCTCACCTCTGACTGTGCTGGCCATCTGATATCAAAAGCCCCCTGAATACAAAAAGTGGAGAGCGGGCTGTGACCACCTGGGGGTTTTTTTTATGTAGACATTTAGATTCTGCTCTTTCAGTGCAAAATGTGCCACCCTGAGCAGCTTACCACAATAAACTGCATTACAAACAGCAATACAAAGGCTCAATGAAGAAGGGGGCAAATTCAGCCATTAAAACCAAATTATAAAAACAAAACAAAAGCTCGCTGGAACAAGGAAGTCTTGAGTAGTTTTTTTTGGGGGGGGGATCCTGGTGACGCTTTTCAGAGTTCCTAAAAAGCCACTGGAGAGATTTTCCTGCAGGTATGTTCATGTACTGGAGTTGTTGAAACACCACTTGCATTTTAACCCTCGGCTGTAGATCATTCACATTTTTGTCATAGATCTGCTAGGAAATGCAAAGTGAGATGTAATCCTCTTTGTAGGCTCTCCCATAATCTCCCTCCAAGCAGGCTTTTGGAGGAACCTGAGCAGGAGGAGGGAGGGGTGTGTGTGTGTGTGTTTTGATTGGACTGCAAGTGGAAATCCCACTCTGAGCTTCTCCCCCTAGTCCAGCCAGGGAAGCTGCTTTCTCTGTGCTGTGTTGTGAGTCTGCAACCAAAGAGGACTCAAATTACTACCGCTTTGTGATGGGCATAGCTAGTGCTCTCCTCTGATTAGGTCCTTGGAGGGACTGTCGCTGGGGGCAGGGCATCTGCTCTGCATGCAGAAGGTTCCCAGTTCAATCCCCAGCATCTCCAGGTAGGGCTGGGAATGTCCCGTCTCTGAAACCCCAGAGAGCTGCTGCCAGTCAGTGTGTAGGCAAAGCTGAGCTAGATAGTGCAGTACTCTGACTTGGTATAAGGCAGCTTCCTATGTTTGCATGCAGGAGGTCCCAAAGTCAGTCTCTGGTGCCTCCAGTTTAAAAGGATCAGGGAGCAGGTGATGGGGAAAACCCTCCCTGGAAAATTGCTGCCAATCAGAGTAGACAATACTAGGCAAGGTTGACAAATAGTCTGACCCAGTGCCTTTTTCTAGAAAAATAGGTGCTGGCACTCACCATGAAGTTGTTACAGTAAGTGTCACACTTTTTAACAACAACAAAAGAGGTGCTGGCACTGTGTCCCCTTGAGGACCCCCTGAAAAAAGCACTGGTCTGACTTGATAAAAGACCTATGATTGCAATTTTTGTTACTAGTGGCATAATAATATATTGGTAACAGCTGAGATCAGGGTTTAGAACATGTAAACCAAATAAGTTCTCTTGTATTCAGTCACACTGGTGATATTTGTCTGCAATTGCCCTCCTGCTCCCCACCTCAGTGTTATACGAGTCCTGAGCCTCTTTCAATCCCAACCACTTTCTTTCATTCAAGGAAAGAACAGAAATCTTAAAAATTCAAAGGGTGAATCACCTAAGGAGCCCCTTTAGAGGAAGCCCTGTGCAAGGACTTCTGCTTGCACAAAAGAGCTCCCCACTTCTCCTTGGAACTGGCTGGGGGCGGGGAGGCTGGGAGAACTGCAGAAAAGCAGATGGAAGGGACAAGAGGGGGTGTCATTCCATCTGGCTGAAGTGCTTGTGCAGATGGAAGATTTATAATAGTGGGGCATTGCATCCCACCCCAGATTTAGAATGTGTAATAAAATAAAACAGCCCAGAATCATTTTATGTTAAAAATCTTTTTAAAAAAGAGACAAGAAAAGAAAGAGGCACATTTTTGAAATCAGACTCTAGCCTACCAGCTAAACATGCCCATTTGCCTAATTTATTTCAGTGACAGGGTCAAAGTTTCCTAGTGACAGTTCTGGGGGGCGAAATTAATTGCCGGATTCTATACTGACTGTAGCTGAGGTACATAAGGGAATACGTATCGATTGTATACTGCCAGCAGGGGGCAGTGCAGGGCATATTTACTTATTATCAAGTGCGCACTATTGCAGGACTTAAAAATGCTTCTGAAGCACTTTTAAGGGGGTGTTAGCAAGCACAAGTATTGAAACAGTTCCAGGAGCGTTTAGAGGGGATAAAACCTCAGCATACCATCATATATGACCAAGTTTCCATTTGCGCTGCCAACCTTTGGTTTGTGTGGTGTTTGGGTTCCTGCACTTCTAACAACTGCCTGGTTTGCAGAAATTTCGCATGTGAAGCTTTTTCTGGGATGGAGATGAACTGTTGGGGGAAGGTTCAATTGCCAAACTTATCCAGGTCAGGTAGCTGAAGATGAGGAAGACCCAAGAGCCCTGCTAGAATCCTCATCTTCAACATCCTCATCACCATCTTGGGGCGCTTCCAGATAACCTGTTTATTGACTCTGTGTCCTGATTTGTTTGCAGGGAGTTTAGATGACACTGGCTATTTAATGAGCAATTATTCAGAGGCTTCTGTGAGGATGTTAGATGACAATGCACCAAAGTGAGGTGGTTCTGCGCTTTCCAGTGCATTTCCTCCTCACTTTCCTTACTACAAACTTTCAACTACAACTGTGCAACCAAAATTTGCAAGTCTCCCATCTGAAAAGAATGAGAGTCTGGAAGCCCCCCTCAATCCTGGCAGTAAGAGCTGTTCGACAGTGGAATTTGCTGCCAAGGAGTGTGGTGGAGTCTCCTTCTTTGGAGGTCTTTAAGCAGAGGCTTGACAACCATATGTCAGGAGTGCTCTGATGGTGTTTCCTGCTTGGCAGGGGGTTGGACTCGATGGCCCTTGTGGTCTCTTCCAACTCTAGGATTCTATGAATCCAATTGCCCTAGGCATGCTGAGATGATGGGCGGTTCTTCTGGGTATAAGCACTCACCACAGGGAAGTAATCCAGAGTGAAAGCATTGCTAGTGACTTCAAATCACACTCCTGAAGTCTGACTACTCAAGTGGCATTGGTATGCCATCAAACCCTTTAAATGACTGGATACGAACACACAGGCTGTTGGTACAGGAAGGGGAAAATGTGTAGATTTGCCAACTTAGTTACTAGCCTGTTTATGCACCTATATAGTTTGTGACCTGTCTACAGCCTAATGTAGCCTGAGACATGTTAGAGAACAATTGTCTTCCCTTTTATAAAAATACCTTTGTATTAGGTCTACCAGGCAAGTGGCTATTTGCAACCCTGGGGCATAGTGGTGAATTTCAGTTTATGGGAGTGATGGATAGAATTCACAGAATCATGGAATCATGGAATCATAGAGCTGGAAGGGACTCCGAGGGTCATCTAGTCCAACCCCCTGCCAAGCAGGAAACTCAACTAAAGCATACATGGCAGATGACCAGCCCACCTCTGCTTAAAAACCTCCCAGGAAGGAGAGTCCACCACCTCTTGTGGGAATCTGTTCCACTGCCAAACATCTAGGACAGAGGCAGACGACCACATTCCCTCATGGACAACCTTCTTGGGGGCTGCATGACCTAGTGGTAGGAGGGACTAGAGGTAAAAGTGGGCGGGGCTTGCCTTTTTACAGTAGGTGCATTCCTGCCACATCTACACATTCACATACTTCTAGCCAGGCAAGCAAGAGGCATTACGACTGTTTAAGGACACAGAATAGCCAGGCAAAAACATGTGAGGAATACGTGGAGCAGCACAAATGAGGGGTGTGGTCCTGGGAAGAGTCCAGAGGGCTGACGAGCGCCTCATTCAATGCCTGAGCATGAGCCTCCCCCCCCCCCACAATGCAGGGACAGGGAGAGCATTAGGAGTCAAAGGGGAAGCTGTGCCCCAAAGGGCAGAGGAAGTCAGACAGTGCCCAGAGGAGGGCAGTGCGTGGACTTCAGCAGCGTCCAGAGACTCACCAACATCAGCATAGCAGTATGCGGATTGGGGGTGCCGGGGGGCACAGGAGCAGGCTGCAGTTGGATCCCCCAGCAGAACCAGAAGGAGGAAGCTGGCCGCCAGGAACCCACACACTTTAGAGGTGTCCATTTTTAACCCAAGGAGAGAAGTGACTCAGTCGTGACCTGGAAGGCAGAGAGAGAGAGAGAGAGAGAGAGAGAGAGTTGTTTCAGGAGAGGGACCTTCAGAAAACGGGGTGAGAACATCATCCACAGAGTAGCACCTGCAAGGGAGTTCTCTAACCCTGGCTGAACAAAGCTCTTTGTGTCCCAGTTTTGTGGGTTGGGCAGGATCGAAAATAAGGGATGGGAGGAGAGAAGGACCACTTGGCCTGGGGACAGGTGGGAAGGACCCCCGGGGCAGCTCCCTCCACCCTGGGTGGGTGCCACCCAAGCTGTGCAGTGGATTCCTCTCCCTATGGGGACACCCCACCCGGGCTGGGGCAGTGGGTTGAAAGGGGGAAGCCTTAGCAGGAAGGGCAGTCAAGCGCCTGAGATTCCTGTGCCAGCGTAGGAAACTGCTGGGAGGAACCGGGGCCGGCAGAAGAGGGCACTTCGCTGGGTGAAGAGGGCTGGGAATCCGCAGACGGGCTTCGGCTTCCTTCCTCCACAGGGTCTGGGGGCTGAGGGGTCTTTCTGCCTGGGGCCCTTCGCTCACCTTGCTCTCTGCCGCTGCTCTCTAGGCGTGCGCTGCCCGTTCAGCCTGCAGCTCCTGGGCTTTCGGGCTGGTATTTAAAGCTCACCCCACTTTCCCTCGCCTCTCCTCCCCCTGCTTTTCCTGTCTGGGCTGCCAAATGGGCGTGACAGCAGCAGCAGCAGCAGCAGCAGCAGCCTGTGGTTTTGAGCGAGCCATGCCAGGGTGGAGCGCCTCTTGCCTCAAGAATCTTTCTTAAGGGAGAGACGGGGAAGGCGGGAGGGAGCCGCTGCAGCCCCCACCCCCCAAAAAGGGTGAGCGGAAGTTTGGGATTACTCGGTTAATTGAAAGAAAGTGATGGTGGTTGTTTCGACGGCTGGCTTCTAAGACACACATCCTTCTGGAGCTCCCAGAGTGTTACTCTTGATTCTTTCCTTCTCGGTTTGATCACTGAAATTTCCTCCTTTGTTCTTCCAGTTTACAGTGTGTTGGTAACTACCTTCGTGTCACAGAAATTGGCATACTGAATAAGTGAGACAGAATCATAGAACTGTAGAGTTGAAAGGGACCCTGAGGATCATCTAATTCCAGAGTCAAACCCCTTGAATTAGCAGGAATATGCTGCTGTCCCATGCAAGGATCAAACCTGCAAACTTGGATTATCAGCACCAGGCTCTAACCAACTGAGCTATCCATGCAGATGGCATTTCTTACTGAACGAATCAGTCTGTGATTTTTAAGTCTGGGCAAGCTTCTGAGTTTCACAGAACTTCTCTTTTGGTAAAATAAGCATTCCGATGACAGGAGAATGCAGGAAGCAATTCATAAGGGAGCGAGGCAGCTTTCTGCACCTTTTGGAGACTCTGAAAGCTCCGTTTGCTGCCTCCTCCTCCTCCTCCTCCTCCTCTTAATTAACTGCCTTTCGCATATATGTCTCAAGGCGATGTACATAGTATAGCAAAAATAGCAGAGAAAATAACTGCAGGTGAACTGAAACAAGCATGGCAGAGACAACCATTCACCCAGTTGGGAAAACTGGTCAGAACAGAAATGGGGTAGTTTGGAAAATAACTTGGCTACAAGATGAGCTTTTGCACGGAAACAAGCCAGGAGCTCCAGATGCAAGTTTCGCAATATGCAAACGGGCTTTTTCAGGGTGTTCCTTGCTTGTGGAGTGCTTTCCCCAGGGAGGCTTGCCTGCTACAAACTTTATTTTTAGTTGCCAGGCCCTTAAGAATCTCAAGTCCTTGTGGCCTCCTTTAGTGGGGCAGGCTCTCTAAGTTATGTCTTTTAATTGTATAGTTGTGGGGTTCTTTAAGGTTTTCATTGGGTTTTTTTGTAATTAGTTTTAGAGTTTATATTGTGTTTGTAAGTTGCTTTAGGTCACTTGTGGGAAGAGTGACTACTAAATATTATTATCAGTAATAATAAGTCTTAAGATGTTTCTGGAAAGTGCAGAAGAGTGTTGAAGAGCCCTGTGAAAATAATTCTATGCAAACACAAAAAATTCCACCTCCTTTGAGCTCCTAGCTTTCTTCAGGGCCAAAGGTCACACTGGCAGCTAAGTTCATTTCCAAACCACCCCATGACGTCTCCTCACCTCTGCTACTCCTCTTCTGCTGTCTCTCAGGATGAGCCCCAAGACTATCCCTGATCAAGCTGGAATGTGTGTGCAACTTCTGTGCCATTCATAGAACCTCACAAGCATGTCTTTTCAAGTTAGCTAAGGTCACAGCTACACTTACCTTTGAATCCCTCTTACACCACTTTAGCAATCGTGGCTTCCCTCAAAGAATGCTGGGAACTGTAGTTTGTTAAGGGTGCTGGAAATTGTAGCCTCGTGAGGGGTCTCCTAACAGCTCTCAGCACCCTTAACAAACTTCAGTTCCCAGCATTCTTTGGGGGAAGCCAGGACACACTCTCTCTCCCCCCCCCCCGTGTGTGTGTGTGTGTGTGTTTATTGCAGGTATATTCTGCAACATGTAATTGACTCAATATTAGTGCATTAATGATGGATGGCTTTATGACTGCACATCATTCCGCTCTGTTATTTGTCCTATGATGTTCTCCAATGTTACTGTGTTATTGCTGTTTGGAGGCGCCCTCTTAGTGCAGCAAAAGTGGGACAAAAAATAAACCGGCATTTTTATGGTATAAAAAGGTTACAGGATTTTAGCAGGAAGTGACGGGGCATGCAGCAAATAGAAATGAAGCGGTGTGATCACCTGAAACATTTGCAGGTGTAAATGATAATGGAAATGTGATTGTGTATAACCTCCCCAATAATGTTTTGATATGTGAAATTAAAAGGACTTTGCATTGTTTTGTAAGACGCCTTGGGAATCCTGTTGGAACCTGAAAGTGCAGGATGCTAATTGCTGTAGAAATAATATGAAAAAGTGGTGCTTGCATAGCTATCCCTGACCTTGGTTTGGCCTCAGTGATGGCACAAGACTAAGTTCCTCTACAGCACATGTTGCTGCTACTGACTTTCGTGTTCCCCCACTTCTGGTGCTGAGCTCAAGGACCATGCAGAAGGTCACCGGGTGGCTCATACAATTGCATGCTGGTGTATGACTCAGGAAAGGGGATCCTAGGTCTTTTCTTCACCACTGCTCAGAAGTACAACTCAGCAAATAAAGAGCCCTGAATGTTGCTCCATTAGAGTGTGGGGATTTTGGGGTCACGTTTCCTATCTTGGCTCCAAAGTTGGGTGCAAACCTTCCAGTTGTAGTCCAAGACCAGGACTAGAAGATCTGGTTGTAGGAAACTGAACGGGCAGGCCTGGGCAAATGAACTTGGCAAGAGTTCTCCTTCAATATGCAGACATTTCTGCTGAAAACACGGAGGCTCAGTTTGGATGCTGCCTAGTCTTCTAACCACAGCTAGGAAAGTGAGATCACCCTGAGGGCATTGGTACTACTCCCACTTCCAACTCTCCTTTCCATTTTCAGAGCTACCCATGGGTAGCATTGCTGGTTTTTTCCTAACTGTGGTTTGTTCAAAACTACAACATGGAGGTTAAGCGTGGTTCTCAAGCTGCAGTGCAAACCTAGCAATAACCACAGTTTGCACCAAAAATAAAAAAGAGTGTGGAATTAATTTGCAAGAGTGAAGGGTGCATGAGAAGTGTGAAGGTCCCCAATGCTCTAGTTTCATGGTTTTAAGAGATTGGGCAGCAGACACTGAGATCTTGCTCCGAGGGCCTTCTGGCGGTTCCCTCACTGACAGAAGTGAGGTTACAAGGGTTACAAGAACAACCTCTTCATCCATGGACTACACAGATGACACAGCCTAAGGTGCACTCCATCCTGCCTTGAGCTTGGGGTGCTTCCAACTGGGTGAAGTGGGTGATGGCACAGAATGTTCTGCTCAAGGAACAAAGAAAACAGACTGTTTGCAGTCCAGCTTGTGTGAGGGGAGGAAGATCTGTCCTCTTGGCTGGAATTCAAACTCACCGGCCGGTTCTTTGGATTGTAGGTATCTACTAGTCACAAATTTTCCAGCATGTCTGTGGGATCTAATGGGCCAAAGTAGATTGGGTTTGGAAAAAGAGCCACCTGTGTTCTATTTCTATCCTGTGTGTCTCCGTGGTTTGAGGAGAGAAAGGTCAGGAGGAAGGCTGTGGTCAAAGAAACGGCTGAATGAAAAGGGAAAGTGAGATTTTCCATTCATCACCAGCAGGAAATTAGGCAGTGTTTTTGTTTATGTTTGATTTGCAGTGTTTAAGGATGAGTAAAAGTTATTGGGAAAGTGAGATAGGCAGGGAAGGCCCCTGGCGATGGAGCATCATCAGCTCCCTCCTGCTTCCTCACTCCCCATCCCTCCAGGGCTCCTGTCTCCTGCCTGGTTTGCCCCCATTTCTCTCTTGCAAAACCCCCTCGGGGCATCAGGAGTCAGGGAGGAGCTGTGACATAAGGGGAACAGAATGGGAACCAAAAGGTGAAGGTCAGGAATGAGGAGGAGGAGAATGGGCCCACACAGTGACTGTTGAATGGGTGGGGCAGAAGCTGAATGATGTGTGTCGTGCCTCAGGCCATACTGCATATTTTCGCAATTCTCATCCTCTCACCCTACTCTGGTCTTACATCATAGTTATCATTAATAATGAGGAGATACTTTGCATCTATACATCGTTTTAAGGGGGTTGACAACACCTTACACCCACCAACTTAGTAGGCTTAACAACTATTTTTTAAGGAAGACTAGTATCATCCCTGGCACGTGTGTGGCAATGTGGGTTAAACCACAGAGCCTAGGACTTGCCGATCAGAAGGTCAGTGGTTTGACTCCCCGCGACGGGGTGAGCTCCCGTTGCTCTATCCCAGCTCCTGCTAACCTAGCAGTTTGAAAGCACGTCAAAGCGCAAGTAGATAAATAGGGACCGCTCCAGCGGGAAGGTAAACGGCGTTTCCATGCGCTGCTCTGGTTCCCCAGAAGCGGCTTAGTCATGCTGGCCACATGACCCGGAAGCTGTACGCCTCAGGGGCTCATCTACCTGAGAAGGAAGCCCATCTAGGAGAAGAAAAACTCTGATCTTTTTTTTTTTAAATAGTATTTATTCAAATTTTAAAAATTACAAAGATAAAGAATAAAAGGACAAAAAAAGAAAAATAAAAAAGACAGAAAAAACACAAACAATTGACAAAGAAAGAAAAACAAGTCAAACCTTTACATAACTTTCTTTCTTTTGCTTATTTCCTTGACTTCCTCACACCTCCCTTTCTTGTATTCTAGTTCAATTAGATGTTTCAGCAAATCCTTTCCAACTTTGTTTTTATCCTAATAATTTATCTTAATATACTGTAATTCTCGTCTTTCACCAATTAAAAAATCAATTTTAACCTAATCCTTTATATCATTTCTGCTAAAACCACATTACTTCATTCCAACAACCTTCTAACATTCCTTAATTTTGCAATGTTTCTGTAGATAGACTTTAATTTTTTTCCAATCTTCTTCCACCAACTCTTCACCTTGGTCTTGGATTCTGCCAGTCATTTCCGCCAATTCCATATAGTCCATCACTTTCATCTGCCATTCTTCCCGGGTGGGTAAATATTGTGTCTTCCAATACTTCACGATGAGTATTCTTGCTGCTGTTGTTGCATACATAAAGAAAGTTCTGTCCTTCTTTGGCACCAATTGGCCGACCATGCCCAGGAGAAAGGCCTCTGGTTTCTTCTGAAAGGTATATTTAAATACCTTTTTCATTTCGTTATAGATCATCTCCCAGAAAGTCTTAATCCTTGGGCATGTCCACCAAAGGTGAAAGAATGTACCTTCGGTTTCTTTACATTTCCAACATTTATTATCGGGCAAATGATAAATTTTTGCAAGCTTGACTGGTGTCATGTACCACCTGTATATCATTTTCATTATATTCTCTCTTAAGGCATTACATGCCGTAAACTTCATACCTGTGGTCCATAACTGTTCCCAGTCAGCCATCATAATGTTATGTCCAACATCTTGTGCCCATTTAATCATAACAGATTTAACCGTTTCATCCTGAGTGTTCCATTTCAACAGCAAGTTATACATTCTTGACAAATTCTTAGTTTTAGGATCTAACAGTTCTGTTTCCAATTTTGATTTCTCCACCTGAAAACCAATTTTCTTATCCAAATTATAAGCCTCCATTATTTGGTAATAATGAAGCCAATCCCGTACTTTGTTTTTTAGTTTTTCAAAACTCTGCAGCTTTAATCTGTCTCCTTCTTGTTCCAATATTTCCCAATATTTCGGCCAATTGGCCTCCATATTGAGCTTTTTCTGAGCCTTTGCTTCCATTGGTGACAACCACCTTGGAGTTTTATTTTCAAGCAAGTCCTTATATCTTATCCAGACATTAAACAGTGCTTTCCTGACAATATGGTTTTTAAACGCTTTGTGTGCTTTGACCTTGTCATACCAAAAATATGCATGCCACCCAAAAACATTATTGAAGCCTTCTAAATCCAAAATGTCCGTGTTTTCAAGAAGTAGTCAGTCCTTCAGCCAACAAAATGTGGCTGATTCATAATAAAACTTAAGGTCTGGCAGGGCAAATCCACCTCTTTCTTTAGCATCCGTTAGTATCTTATATTTTATTCAAGGCTTCTTGCCCTGCCAGACAAATCTAGAAATATCTTTCTGCCACTTCTTGAAACAGTCCATTTTGTCCAAAATTTGAAATGTTTGAAACAAAAACAACATCCTTGGCAATACATTCATCTTTATCACAGCAATTCGGCCTAGCAATGATAACTTCAAATTTGACCATATTTCTAAATCCTTTTTCACTTCCATCCAACATTTTTCATAATTATCTTTAAATAAGTTCACATTCTTAGCAGTCATGTTAACCCCTAGGTATTTCACTTTCTTAACCAATGTTAATCCTGTCTCCTTCTGAAACCTCTCTCTCTCAATCATTGTTAGATTTTTCTCTAAAACCTTAGTTTTCAACTTATTCAACTTAAAACTCTGATCTTAGACCTCTGCTGCCTTGTGGGATATCTTTGGGGTAATAAAATGCTAAGAAGTAAACCCTGCACAAATCCAGAGTGGAGTCCCTGAGGCGCTTGGATTGTGCTTGGGATGCCTCCTCTCAGCAACTCCTGCAGCCAAAGCAAGTGCCAAACGTCTTGCTCTGCTTTCCTTTGGCCCACAGCAGCAAGACTGAGGGGGGGTGTCTTGTTGTCTGGCCAGCCCAGAACCTCCAGACACATGGCCCAGGCTTGTACCCCGGGGAAGGTGACTTCGGTGCTGCTAATAAAGTGGTTTGACTTCACCCCCAAAGACGCACTCCATTCTCTCTTGAGAAAGACGCATACCAACAATATATTGGTATAACTATGCAAGTATATACATGTGACATATACAATGTACACAAATGTTCTCTGTAACATGCTGATTGGCCTCTTCTTCCAGACTGTTTTCAAAAATGTCAGTTTGCAGCCAGATGCCTGTCAGTTTGAGGGGCTTTGCCAGTGATTGTCATGACAACCAACAGAGGCCCTGCAGGGAACTGGTTGAGTTCCCTCCCCGTATTCCTTCCATGTCCCTGCCTGGAGGGTTGCTGCTGCCACCAGGGAGAAGGAGGTTTCTCTCTGGTGGCCCTCAGGCCCCTGAGATGCTGGTCCCTCCAACATTACATGTTTTTAAGTGTGTTTTGAAAAACGTCATTTATTTGAACTACCTTTTCTTAAACAAAGTCTCTCAGTGCCACAGGTTTTTAATGACTGAACTGTTTTGCAAATACTGCTTCTATGCTGCTGCTTTATTTTATTGTTAGGTAAATTGACTTAGATATTCACAAACTGTATGGTGTTTCATTATGTTTTTTAAAATAATAATAATAATTCATTAGTCTCTTGAGTTGCCTTGTGAGGGATATGAATGCTAATGCTAAGAATTCTAATTCATAGGCCACCTGGTGATGGAAGGCACCTGCTAGGCTACTTGGTAGTACAGAAGTCTAGCGGTTCCAACCTGCTTCCCACATTCAGCCCTAACAGGCTCACTAGTTCCTGCCCTCTGCTGACTTCATCTGTGATAGCTTGGGGTGCTGTCCCTTGAAATCTTAGCTGGAGGAACGGCTGGCTCACGAGTGACCATCAGGGCTTTGGGATGCCTGTTGAGTGAGCTGTCTCCACTCCTCCTTTAGCTACGTCCCATCATGCTATGCTCTGTCTCCATCCATATAATGTGTGGTGTAGTGGTTAGAGTGTTGGACTAGGACCTGGGTTCAAATCCCACTCAGTCATGAAACTGGCTAGGTGACCTTGGGTGAGTTACCAGCCTGCCTCACAGGGTTGCTGTGAAGATAAAACGGGGAGCGGGAAAACCATGTGTACCATCTGAACTCCTTTGTGGAAAGGAGATAGAATCATCATCACCATCATTCATAGTAGTAAAAGAACATAACAGCAGGGGACGAGCCCTGCTGGGTCAGACTTCTCACCCCAAGGCAGGACACGAATGCGAGATCCTTCCTCTCTCTGCTGTTTCTTCTCCAGAGACTGGTAGTCAGTGACGTGCTGCCTTGATCTAGGAGGCAGCCTGTAGCCATCATGACTAGTAGCCTTTTGTAAGAGCAAGTCTCCTTCCTCCATGAGTTGTCTGATCTCCCTTGAAAGCCATCTAAGCTTGTGGCCATCACCACTTCCTCTGGGCACCAAATCCCACAAGCTGGTTAATGCCTTATATGGAGGGGTGATTACATTCATGCCTCCCAAATCTGTTGCCAAATCAGTTTCTAGTATTATGGGAGAGGGACCATTCTGTCTCTGCCTGCTTCCTTCCTTCATATATCATGTTTATCATATCTCCCCACCTCATTGCACACACACCCATAAACTAAAAATCCCCAAACCCTTTCATATGCAGAAAATTCTCTTCCAACCCTGTGGATTATTTGCCATTTGCCGTACCTTTCACTTCTTTTTGCTATCCTTTCTGAAGCAGGAGAGACAAACAGAATTAAAAATGGAACTGCTCCTTAGATCTCTATAAGGGCATTATAATGCTGCCTGTCTTATTTTCAAGTTACACATGTTATGAATGTACATTTCAGGAAATGCAATGCCTTTGCATTCCCCTGCATGGATGCCTTTGCTGACGCAGTGCTGCAACCCACACCCACTGATGGTGCAGGCAGTGACCAAGTGTCTTTGCAGCGGTCAGTGCTGCTTCCCTGGACTGTGGTCGAGAGAGAACTGTGCAGTTATCCCTCTATGTCCAGTGGCACCTGTGATTCTTGAGCATCAACCCCACTGCACAGCAACACGCTTTCGAAAATGGGGGGGGGGGTCAAAAGCAGCATGTGATGTGCATGAATGCATCTGTTGTTCAAGGGGTAGGGAGAAGTGGCGTGTCTCACTGACTCTTGACCAAATCTGTTGGTTTTTTTATGTTTTATTAGTTTTAAAAAGAAAAAACAGTCAACAAATGAAAAACAAAAGGTAATACAAATTACTAAAAGTAAATAGATTTCTTACAACACAGCTTCTATTATGACTGCCAGTCACACCATCAAAGGACCAGAGCTGTTTTCTAGAGTCCACAGTGACTCATAGGAGCCTGCCTGATGGCCTCTCCCTGATCCAGGGCCCCAGGAGGGCTGGAAAGGACCTACATCAGCTTCGATGAAGCACCCTTCCTTTCCACTTCAAGAACTCATGGGCTTCTTTTGTAACTTAAGGCTCTGTTTATTATATTTTTGGTCTGCCTTACAAATGGGCCCCTTGGGGAAGTCAAAGGAAGGGGCCATCTTCCCTCCCCATCTCCATATTTCTGACTTTATGTGATGTGTTTCATTGTTACAGAATAAGAACAACAAAATGTTCTTGGGGCGCTTAAAGGCTTTCACTATTTTTGATGGGATTCGGGGCTCATTCATACTCACTTTTTGCTCTGTGCTTTCTAAGCAGAAGTCCACACTTTCAAGCTCAGTGTCAGAGTGCTTTTTTAGTCTTCGTCGCTGCCGCCCCATTGTTTCCCCAGGAAATCCTGCTCTTTAGTGCTGAATGAGATCAAACACCTATTTGGGGTTTCAGTGAACTGCCAGTTGTTCCGATTTAGCGATAAAGAGCAGGTTTTTGAGGGGAAAGCACCGCGGTAAAACAAAAACAGCAAATAAACAAAAACCGCCTGGACATGGAACTTTAAAGTACAGACCTGTGCCTAGAAATGCAGCCCCAAAGGAAGTCTGCCTGAGCCCTTTGTCACCTGCTGGCAAATGCAAGTTGCACAATTAGATTTGATTGAGGGGTCTTGTGTTTGCCCCAAAGATCAGACTTTTTGCAGTAATAAAAGTGACAGGAAAATGTGCTGGGACATGTGGGGTACCATTAGGAACATGAGAAGAGCCCAGCTGGATCAGGCCAATGGCCCATCTCACCCAGGATTCTGGTCCGCACAGTGGCTGTGGGAAGCCTGCAGGCAGGATCTAAGCGCTTGCTGGATTTGATGCAGCATCGTCTCACCTCCCTGCAAGCAAATCAGAATGGATGATCACTTTAAATAGCCAACAGCTTCCATTCTCCCTGCAAAACAAATTAGTACATATGCTCAGTAAACAAGTGGCCTGGAAGTGTTGTTAAAATATGTTAGTGTGGGGTGGTTGTTTTTTTCCCTGCAATCTAAACCCTGGTTTGAGCCATGCTGTGAATCCCCCCCGCTACCAAAATATCCAGACTTCTTCCCCCTCCCTGTCCTGCTTTTTTAGCTTTGGGTCGGCAATTGCTTGAATACATGACCTAGATTTTATGGAAAACCTGAGTAGAATGAACTGCATTGATTCCTGGAGAAAACAGCTAATATGGAC
Source organism: Podarcis erhardii (assembly GCF_964252035.2). NCBI lineage: Eukaryota > Metazoa > Chordata > Lepidosauria > Squamata > Lacertidae > Podarcis > Podarcis erhardii. Next base: position 1,380,834 of record NC_138515.1, read on the forward strand.
TGGAGGGATTGGAGGTGCTCAGCTGACAGGGGGCTCATGACTGGAGAATGCCGTCTCAGGACCAGTGATGATGAGTGGCCCTTGCTAGTCTAGGATCCCTGCGCTTGCAAGATGAATGAAGACGAGCAGCAAAGTCAGTCCTCAGGGAATGTGCAGGCGACCTTGGAACGGGCAGCTCACGGAAGAACCCCGACCAAATCTAAGAGGAGGCATGTAGTGGTGATAGGGGATTCCCTACTGAGGGGAACAGAAGCAGTGATCTGTGGGCCTGACAAGATGTCTCGGGAAGTGTGCTGTCTCCCCGGGGCTAAGATCCAAGATGTAACTGAACAACTGCAAGGAATCATAAAACCCACTGACAAATACCCCTTCCTCTTGGTTCATGTGGGAACCAATGACACTGCAAGCAATAGCCTCCAGAAGATCAAAAGAGACTATGAGGCTCTGGGCAGGAAATTGAAGCGATTAAATGCACAAATTGTCATCACATCTGTCCTCCCAGTTGAACGACGTGGCCCAGGGAGAGAGGGGGAAATAGTGGAAGTGAACAGCTGGCTTCGCAAATGGTGTAAACAGGAACGGTTTGGATTCTTAGATCATGGGCTGCAGTTTCTTGAAGATGGACTTCTGGCAAGCGATGGGCTGCACCTCACAACAGTTGGGAGGAATGTTTTTGCCAAAAATCTCAGAAACCTCATCAGGAGGGCTTTAAACTGACTAATGTGGGGGAGGGAGACAGTGCTCCTGAAGGTAGGAGTCTATCAATTGATGAAGATGATCATCCGGAAGACACAAGATCTACCCACCCGGGAAGAATGGCAGATGAAGGTGATGGAGTACATGGAACTGGCGGAAATGACTGGCAGAATCCGAGACCTGGGAGAAGAGTCGGTAGAAGAAGTTTGGAAGAAATTTAAAGACTATTTACAGAAACATTGTAAAATTAAGGAAAGTTAGAAGGATGCTGGAATGAAGTTATGTGGCTTTAGCAGTAACGTTACAAAGGGGTATCTAAAAATGGATTGTTAATAGGTGAGAATGTAAAGTTATAATATATTAAGATAAATTGTTAAGATAAAAGTAAAAATGGAAAGGATTTGCTGAAATAACTAATTGAACTAGAATACAAAAAAGGGAGGTGTGAGGTGATCAGGGAAACAAGTAAATGAAAGACAAGATATGGAAAGGTTGATTTGTTTTTAATTGTTTTTATTTTTCTGTATTTTGTATTTTTTGCTTTTTTTCTTTTTTTTCTTATTATTGTAACTTTTTTGAAACTTTAATAAATATTATTTAAAAAAAGAAGAAGAAGATGATCATCCAAATGTCATAGACCAAATGAAGCAAACAGCACACAGACCTAGTGGTGGGAGGAAAAAATCCTTAAATAAGAGATACGGGGGAATGATTAATGGACTTTAATGTCTGTACACTAATGCGCAAAGCATGGGAAATAAACAAGATGAGCTTGAGCTCTTGGTACAGCAAACTAAATATGACATAATAGGCATCACTGAAACCTGGTGGCATAAGTCCCACGATTGGAATGTAATAATGGAGGGATACAATCTATTTCAGAGAAACAGACCAGACAAGAAAGGAGGAGGAGTGGCGTTATATGTCAGGGATGTGTATACCTGTCAAGAGATCCAAGATTTAGAACCTCAAAGCCAAAGTGAGAGCATTTGGGTCAAAATTAAGGGAGAGAAGAATAACAGTGACCTCACTGTGGGAACAAAACAAAACAAATTCCTTCCAGTAGCACCTTAAAGACCAACTAAGTCAGTTCTTGGTATGAGCTTTCGTGTGCATGCACACTTCTTCAGATACACTGAAAACTCATTGTGGGAGTTTACTATAGATCCCCAAGCCAAACGGAGGACATAGATGATGCCTTCCTGGAACAGATGGCCAAGCATGCAAAAGGAAGGGAGATAGTAGTAATGGGGGACTTCAATTACCCGGATATTTGTTGGATGTCAAACTCAGCCAAGAGCATAAGGTCAAACAGATTCCTCACTGGCCTTGCAGACAACTTTATTGTCCAGAAAGTGGGAGAAGCAACAAGAGGAACAGCCATTTTATATCTGGTCCTAACCAATGTTGGTGACCTGGTTAGTGGGGTAGAAGTGGAAGGATCATTAGGCGCGAGTGATCATGCTCTTCTGAAGTTTACTATACAGCGGAAAGGAGCAGCCAAGCATACTAGGACCCAATTTCTTGACTTTAAGAAAGCCGGCTTCATAAAACTTAGGGAAGTGCTGGGTGAGATCCCATGGACAGTAATACTAAAAGGAAAGAGAGTTCATGATGGCTGGGAGTTTGTTAAGAGGGAGATAGTAAAAGCACAACTTCAGGCAATACCAATGAGACGGAAACATGGAAGGTGCCTAAAGAAGCCAAGGTGGCTATCTAAAGAACTTTTAACTGAGTTAAGATTAAAAAAGGATGTGTACAAAAAATGGAAAAGGGGGGAAACCACCAAAGAGGAATTCAAACAAATAGACACAAAATCAGAAAAGCTAAAGCACAGAATGAACTCAGGCTTGCTAGAGAGGTTAAAAGCAACAAAAAAGGCTTTTATGGGTATGTTCGTAGCAAAAGGAAGAAGAAAGAAACAGTGGGGTCACTCAGAGGAGAAGATGGTGAAATGCAAACAGGGGACACAGAAAGGGCTGAACTCCTCAATGCCTTCTTTGCCTCAGTCTTCTCCGATAAAGAAAACAATGCCCGACCTGAAGAATTTGGTGCAAATGATTCAGCAGAGGAAACACAGCCCATAATAACTAAGGAGATAGTACAAGAATACTTGGCTAGTTTAGATGTATTCAAGTCTCCAGGGCCAGATGAACTGCATCCAAGAGTATTAAAAGAACTGGCAGATGTGATCTCAGAACCACTGGCAGTCATCTTTGAGAATTCCTGGAGAACAGGCGAAGTCCCGGCAGACTGGAGGAGGGCAAATGTTGTCCCTATTTTCAAAAAGGGAAAAAGAGAGGACCCAAATAATTACCGCCCAGTCAGTCTGACATCAATACCAGGGAAGATTCTGGAGCAGATCATTAAGCACAGTCTGTGAGCACCTAGAAAGGAATGCTGTGATCACCAATAGTCAGCATGTATTTCTGAAAAATAAGTCATGTCAGACGAACCTGATCTCGTTTTTTGACAGAATTACAAGCCTGGTAGATGAAGGGAACGCAGTGGATGTAGCCTACCTTGATTTCAGCAAGGCATTTGACAAGGTGCCCCATGATATTCTTGTAAAGAAGCTGGTAAAATGTGGTCTTGACTATGCTACCACTCAGTGGATTTGTAACTGGCTGACTGACCGAACCCAAAGGGTGCTCATCAATGGTTCCTCTTCATCCTGGAGAAGAGTGACTAGTGGGGTGCCACAGGGTTCTGTCTTGGGCCCGGTCTTATTCAACATATTTATCAACGACTCGGATGATGGACTCAAGGGCATCCTGATCAAATTTGCAGATGACACCAAACTGGGAGGGGTGGCTAACACCCCAGAGGACAGGATCACACTTCAAAACGACCTTGACAGATTAGAGAACTGGGCCAAAACAAACAAGATGAATTTTAACAGGGAGAAATGTAAAGTATTGCACTTGGGCAAAAAAAATGAGAGGCACAAATACAAGATGGGTGGCACCTGGCTTGAGAGCAGTACATGTGAAAAGGATCTAGGAGTCTTGGTTGACCACAAACTTGACATGAGCCAACAGTGTGACGCGGCAGCTAAAAAAGCCAATGCAATGCTGGGCTGCATCAATAGGAGTATAGCATCTAGATCAAGGGAAGTAATAGTGCCACTGTATTCTGCTCTGGTCAGACCTCACCTGGAGTACTGTGTCCAGTTCTGGGCACCACAGTTCAAGAAGGACACTGACAAACTGGAACGTGTCCAGAGGAGGGCAACCAAAATGGTCAAAGGCCTGGAAACGAAGCCTTATGAGGAACGGCTAAGGGAGCTGGGCATGTTTAGCCTGGAGAAGAGGAGGTTAAGGGGTGATATGATAGCCATGTTCAAATATATAAAAGGATGTCACATAGAGGAGGGAGAAAGGTTGTTTTCTGCTGCTCCAGAGAAGCGGACACGGAGTAATGGTTCCAAACTACAAGAAAAAAGATTCCACCTAAACATTAGGAAGAACTTCCTGACAGTAAGAGCTGTTCGACAGTGGAATTTGCTGCCAAGGAGTGTGGTGGAGTCTCCTTCTTTGGAGGTCTTTAAGCAGAGGCTTGACAACCATATGTCAGGAGTGCTCTGATGGTGTTTCCTGCTTGGCAGGGGTTTGGACTCGATGGCCCTTGTGGTCTCTTCCAACTCTATGATTCTATGATTCTATGAATGGATTGCCTCCTGGGGTCATTTATTTATTTAGGCATGAGCACCTGCTCATTTTCATATGACAAAAGTGAAATAATTATAGTTTTACTTCCAGTGTGATGTAGTGGTTAGTGTGCTGGACTAGGATACTGTTGGGAGGTGCAAGAAAACAACAGCAACAACGGCAGCAGTAAGCAAATTAAACTACCACTGTACTGCTCTAGTAGTAGTAGTTTACCATACTTTAAAAAGATATTTTAGCATTTCAATTACTGTTATTGCTACTAATCCTATTTAATAGCTGTTGTACAGAGTTGCACCTCATCACTGGATGAGCCATTGCTGTGTGGTGCATTTTTGTGTAGGTGTTCTACTGCTCCACCCTAGAGCTGGCTGCAGGTTTTGCTCTGGGCAAAAAAAGATTTGGCCTTTAGTCATTTCTGGACTGTGTCATTTCCGATGCAGCTCTAGGACTTTGAGCAGGAAGCTGCCTGCCCCTGGTTCTTCAAGCTCTGAGATGTAAACCTTGCTTTGGCCTTCATGATCTTGTTAATTAAGGCGCATAAACTCTTTCTAAGAAGTTGTAAAAGCCAAAGCTTGGCCTGCTATCCAGTTGCAACAGTACATCACGAAACTCATATAAATGACTCAGAGTACCCAGGGAATACCATTTTGGATTGCGCCAGGTGTGGTGTTGTGCTGACGTAAAAGTGTAATGGAGAGCTTTGTTTCTGCAAGTGTCATTTGACATCTAGGGCCTGGTTTCTTTTCCCCCCAGTTCATATTTATTGGTTTTTAACAACAGAAGTGCTTTCTTAATGTAAGATCACAGTATAAAGTTTCAGTTTCTTGTTGATGTACATGTGTTTCTAAATCACAATAAAGAAAAACAAATATATATTCTTAATCATTTGAATCATTAATATTCTAATTACTTCTGAATTCCCACCCCTTCTTACTTGGATCCTTTATTGGTAACCAATTTTTCACTACTTTTTGATGTTTCTCATTACAAGAGTTAATCTAAACCAGTCAAAAAAATTAATCCTCCACAGTGGTCTTTCAGGTATTGTTTAAATATATTCCAGTCTTTTCTAAATTTTTGTTTCACTTGATCCCTTCTCTGTCCTGTCAGTTTATCCATCTCAGCGTATTCCATCAGTCTAATCAGCCAATCTTTTTTTGATGGTATCATCTCACTTTTCCAATTCTGTGCAATCTAAACTCTTGCTGCCATGGTAGCATACATAAATAATTTATTTAAATTTCTTGGAATTTCCCTCCTGATAATCCCTAAAAGAAATGCCTCGGGTTTTTTGGGAAATGAAATTTTGAGTATCTTTTTCAACTTGTTATAGACTGAATCCCAAAATTCCCTCATTCTTGTACAGGTCCACTAGACATGGTACATCCCACCACCTCCTTACATTTCCAGTACTGGTTTGAATTATTTTTGTACATTATCTCTAATTTCCTCGGTGTTGTATGCCAGCGATAGAAGACCTTCATGTAGTTTTCCTTAATAAAATAACATGCCGTGAACTTAAGATGTTCCCTCCACAATTTTTGCCATTCTGAGACTTGTATGTTACGACCTAAATCTCTTGCCCACTTTATCATGGCTGATTTTACCTCCTCGTCCTTCACTGACCTTTCTAATAAGATTTTATACATTTTGGACAATATTTTCTCATCATTATATATCAAATCTCTTTCGAACATTGGAAGTTCTTTGCTAAAACCCTTTTTGTCTTGTTTTTGATGGTACTGGAACCAATTGTTGATTCTACTTTTTATTTCTTCAAATTTTTTGAGTTTTAATTGGTTGCCTTCTTCACAAAGAATGTCTTTATATGTAACCCAATCATTCATCATGTTGACCTTTTTTACTGTCATGGCTTCCGTTGGTGACAACCACCAGGGTGTCTTTTGTTCCAGGATACCCTTGTTTTTTCTCCAGACAGCATACAGAGATCTTCTTATTACATGATTCATAAAATCTCTGTTGGCTCTCACCTTGTCATAGCATAAGTAAGTGTGCCAGCCAAAATGATTATTAAAGCCCTCTAGATCTAATATGTCAGTGTTTTTCAATACTAGCCATTCCTTGGTCCAAGATAGGCATGCGGCTTCATAATGCAACTCAAGATTTGGCAGTGCAAAGCCTCCTCATTCTCTACTGTCTGTCAAAAGTTTATAACTTATTCTCGGCCTTTTGCCCTGCCAAATGAATCTTGTTACATATTTCTACCAGGTCTTAAAATGTCTTGCACTGTCCACTACTAGGATGACTTGGAATAAGAAAAGTATTTTAGGCAAAACATTCATTTTTATTGTGGAGATCCTACCCCAAAATGATAATCTTAACCTGTCCCACATTTCCAAATTTCTTTTTATCTCCTTCCAAGTTGGTATATAGTTGTCTTTATATAGATTAATGTTCTTTGCCAAAATCCAAATTCTTAAATATTTTTTTCTCTTACTAGTTGTCAGTCCTGTAAGGTGTTGTAGTTCTCATCTATCCTCTTCTCTCATATTTTTGACTAACATTTTGGTTTTTTTCTTTATTAAGTTTAAAGCCTGCAACTAGCCCAAATTCTGTAATCTTTTCTATCACTATTGGCACACTTTCTTTTGGGTCTTCCATAGTTATAGTCAGGTCATTGGCAAGGCTTTTATTTTGAAAGTCTTATTTCCGACAACTATACCCTTTTTGTTCTTTTCTTTTCTAATGTTCATATTCAAAACTACCAACACCAGTATGAATAACAGAGGGGATGAAGGACACCCCTGTCGTGTACCTCTCTTAATATTACAGTTTTCTGTTAGGCTATTATTTATAACTAATTTAGCTCTTTGTTGCGAATATATTGCATTTATACCTTTATAGAAATTTTCTCCCGCTCCTATCATCTCTAATGTGTTTTTTTCCATAAACTTCCAGGAGACGTTGTCAAATGCCTTCTCTGCATCAATAAACAGCAATGCTGCCTGTTTTTCATTTCTGACTTCCAGATACTCTAGAGTATCTGTTACATATCTTATATTATTTTTCATATGATGTCCTGGAAGAAATCCTGCTTGGTCCTCATGAATATAGTCTTTGAGTATGCATTTCAATCTATTTGCTAGAATATCTGCAAATATTTTATAGTCGTTATTAAGAAGAGATATAGGTCGGTGGTTCTTCACTGATGTTGGATTTGTTCCCTTAGGAATCAGGGTTATGTAGGCCTCCTCCCATGATTCTGGTAGTTTGCCTTTATTTAGAATGTTATTTGCTACCTCTTGGGTGTTTGGGGGTGCACGTAGCTTTCAGGTCACCCCCTCTCAAAGCCTGTTGATGCTCGAGTCTCTCACTGGAGCTCAGACCCGCACCACGATCCTTCCCGTGGCAAACCAGAAGTCCCGCTGATCGAGATTCAGGGCCTGTTTTTGAGATGCTTTGTTTTGGAAAGTTTATGCATTGCAATGGTTCATACACAGCCAGTCTAATGGAAAAAGGGGGTGTAGGCATGCTGCATGTGAAGGATCCGGCTTCCTTGCACCCCAGGCCACCTGGGAAGCCCCAAACCTCTCAGATTCTGCAGCTGATAATTTTACCAGGAGTGGGAGAAATGTTTTCCTAACCCCCATATATATACATCTAGGTAAAGGTGAAAGGTAAAGGACCCCTGGACAGTTAAGTCCAGTCAAAGGCGACTATGGGGTTGTGGTGCTCATCTCACTTTTCAGGCCAAGGAAGCCAGTGTTTGTCTGCAGATAGCTTTCCAGGTCATGTGGCCAGCAGAACTAAACTGCTTCTGGCGCACCGTGATGAGTGCCAGAGCACACGGAAACACTGTTTATCTTCCTGCCACGGCAGTACCTATTTATCTACTTGTACAGTGGTACCTCTGGTTGTGAATGGGATCCGTTCCGGAGCCCCATTCGCAACCTGAAAGGAATGCAACCCGCATCTGTGCGTCTGCACATGCGCGGGTCGAGATTCGCCGTTTCTGTGCATGCGCGTGATGTCATTTTGCGCGCATGCGTGGGCAACGAAACCCAGAAATAACCCTTTCTGGTACTTCCGGGTCGCCACAGGACACAACCTGAAAAGATGTAACCTGAACAGAATGTAACAAGAGGTATGACTGTACTGGCATGCTTTCAAACTGCTAGGTTGGAAGGAGCTGGGGCAGAGCAACGGGAGTTTACCCTGTTGTGCATATTTGAACTGCCAACTTTCCGATCAGCAAACCCAAGAGGCTCAGTGGTTTGGACCTGATACGGAAGGGGGGGCATGTCTTCTTTACCTTCTTCTTCGCTACAATATATCCATTTATTCCCAATTGTCAATGTCAAAAGGGACTAAAATCTATAAAATTCATAGAAACTCAATGTGCCAATTTGCTCAATTTCTCTAGGACTCCATCACACCTCCCCTGTCCTCCATAATCCCTCAAGTAAGGTGTCAAGACCCTAATCCTGCCAAGCCTTTCCTCCAGGCAATGTCAGGTGGCAGACTATGCATATTTGGGACCATTGTCTTCTCATCCCCGGTACTCAGGAAATGTTTATCTGCGCATATCTCCAGCTCTGCATATTCCCCCCTCCCTCCTCCATATGTTAATCCGTGTAACCCAACCTCTTCTTAATGTATTCATGATGTAATCTGTGTAACCCAACCTCTCTTTAATATATTCATGATGTAACTGGGATGTATTTTGCACTGTATTCTGGGACATGGAGGGAAGTTTCAAAAGTTTATGTCACCCCTTTCTCGCTGTTCAATCTGGTCTTGAACCTGTTGCGCAATAAACTTGGATCTTCTGTAGTTTGCTCCTGTGCCCGGCTGAGCTCATTTTCTTCCGCAGGGACCCGTGGACACTTAGTCTGACGAGCTGGGTGGCAGAGTAGCCCCGCACCCAGATTTTAGCCGTAACAGACCACAGTACAACCCGCATCCCATCTACAGGGGTGCCAGCAGGATCTTCTGTGTAATAATTTTTATTAGTTTTCAGTTACAATAACCCAATAAAGCTGCATTGTCAATACCAAATTATAATACCAAATTATAATACAATTAATAATATCAACTGATATCAAATGATATTATTTTGTTGGCCTCCTGTGTCCTAGAATTGATGATTTAATAATTTACTTTAATTCTGCATTCTAAAAACTTATAAATTCCAATTACACACCAGTCAGAATAACAAACCTTTATACTGCAGCTGCAATTTAAATGACTTCCATTTGCATTAACACGTCAAATAATTTACAGTCCTACAGGCAAAGCCTTCAAACTCTCTCTTTGTTCTTCTTGTGTGTGGCTATTTTTCTGTCCGTGCTGTTTCTTCCCGTCCTTGTACTGTATTTTCTCTATCTTTTGTCACTTGTTGCTCTTCTCCATCATACCTTGGGCGGAGCTAGTATTCCATTGCTGTTTCATAAGTTCTCCATTGCACGTTCCAAGCCTCATTGTTTTGCAACTCAAGCATCAGCTGCAAAAATACACTGTTTTCTCTCAGCCTGGGGAGGAGAGGAGGGCCAGCTATCAAATTTCAAGTAACTCAGTAATGAACCTTCTTTGGCAAGCTCGCAGCCCCCTCTTATCTCTCCATTCAGCTGACAAGCAGTTACAGATCCAATTAAATTCAATTCCAAAACATTTTAGCATTATTCAGTTCAGTCCGAGGATGATAAAAAGTAGGGAAGAGTCCGCTCTGAGTTTCCCTCATAAACCTTTGAAAAATAAAGCTTCTCTCCCTTCCCCCCTTTTTTTCTTTACACACACAGTTCCATTTGATTTTATATTTCATATCGGCAATCAATTTTTCACCATTGCCACCTGTACTTCCATAATTTCAACTTCAAACTTAGCAAAGTAAATGTACATCCATGTATTTCAGGGGAGGCTGCCGAATCATAAATATAAAAAAATCAAAATGTAAAGAAGCCAAAGGCCCCCCTCCCCGCCAACTGTCTTTTACACCAAATGAAATCATTTTTCCAAGTTCAAAACTTAACAACCTTGCAGCTGTTTCGATTGTGCAGTTTTTGGTCTCATCTTTTCCAGCACACGTCTGTACATTAGTCCAAATTAAAATCTAATGAATAGAAGAACCTCTGCTTCTTAATGGCGGCGTAGGAGGGTTATCAACAGGTGAAGTGCTTTTGCACTCAGCGCCTCCCTGCCTCTTGCATTCCATGCTGGAGCGAGAACCAGGTACCGAGAGGTTCTGCAAGTGAAGCCCGTTCCCCCTGGAGGAAAATTTTCAAGGATAATTACCCTCAATCATCTTTGTTTTTTTCTTCAACAATCTCCCACTGTTGTGGGAGGTGCCTCCATTAAGACAGACAGGAACCAGAAGCCCTGGTATAGTGGTGAGCACAGCTGCCTTCCAACAGGATCTTCTGGATCCAGTAAGCTGTAGATAGATTGAGCCTTCTGACTCACTTGCGAAAGAGGACTCAGATTTGCATAAAATCAGTGTATGCTTTGGGTCATATGCAAATGTATGCTGTCTTTTTCTGCCTGCTGCACAGCTGTTAAAGGCACAAGAATCCTGTTTTCCCCCAATGATAACCATAAACCAGAGTCTAGGCTGAAATGCAGTGTTCACTTATCTGGGAGTAAGGCCCATTGAGACAAAGAGACTTACAGCTGTGTACAGACACCTATACCATTGTCTTGTCAGTTAATGGGTGCCTGGTCTTTAGCTCCTGCACAGCAAGAGATACGCTTAAGCTTCTTTGCAAAGTTTTCATGCTTTTTATTTGCAATTTTTTTTTTGCAGGGTGGATTCTTGAAGTCCTCTAGGACACTTATTCTCTAGTAGTATTTGCATAAAATAACTTCTAGGGAATCCCTGAGCTCAAATGAACCTGCCACAGGAAAGATGCATCATGGTTGCTAGTAAATTATTATCATTATTATCATTATTATTATTTTAATTATTTATACTCCGCCCATCAGGCTGGGTTTCCCCAGCGATTCTGTAGAAGGTTAAGCTGTGTGGATACCAAGGATTAGAAAATGAGACCAAAGCAGTAAAAGTGCACCTAGGGGGAGGGGAATACAGCAGCTCTTTAGGACCCAGGGCTTCCTATTGCCTGGTGTTGAAACAACTCACTTATCACTTGTTAGCTAAAAACACTGGTAGGTGGGAGCAGCCAGGCAGTCTTATCTCACAGAAATCACTTAGAAAGTTGCCTGCACATTTTGCTTCATAACTTTCATTCTTGGTGGACTAGAGACTCCCCCTCCCCATGAAAGTTCAGGGTAGGGACCCTTGTTATTTGTCAGCCTGGCATACCAATGCCTCCTGTACCGCCCTCTCAAGTGGACCTGCGCATCAGTCACATCCTGAGCATCGGTGAAAAACACCTTCAGAGGGTTAGCATGTACATTTGATAGGATCAAGTGGGAAAGCTTTTCTGGGATTGTATCACCTCAGGAAAAGGTGGGTGGGGGTTGAACATTGGAACACTTCTCCCACCCCAATCAACTTCCCAATCTTAGCATGCCAGCAAGAAAGCATTGCTCATTTCCCTGAAGTAGTTCTTTTCTTCATAGAGGAAACTTCTTTCCTCCCCTAGGGAAGTTTCAAACATGCAGTCCTCTGCCCCCCTTCAGCTTGATGTGATCCAGTCCCAGCATATGATTGATTCTACTGACAGCAGAGACTCGATTCCACTGGCAGTATAAACTAGCTCTCTGTGTCTTTTGCTAGACTGGCAACCTGCATCTTGAGGGGGGGTTGCCTTCTGGGGAGGTGCATCGATCCAAAACCACGTGTAGTCAAGCTGCCATTGGAACTGCCCCATGCAAGCAATCTGACCTGGTGTGCTGAATGGGTCTTAGCTCTCCCTACCAAGCAAAGCAGAGAGCTCTTAAGCTCTCCACCTTGTATACTGAGCTCTGGGAGACCCTTGCATGGGCTTTGGTGAGATCTCACAGGAACTCAGATGGCTTTGTGAGATCTTGCGAGAGCCTCCCGGAGCCTAGTAAGCGCAGGGTCCATACGGAGACACCACGGGACTCCTTCAGCCCTGATGTGCCTAGGATGCACGAGAGGATGCGTGGTGTTGGGGGAACCCACCCTGGCTGAATCCTGTGGCTCCTCTATTCTCTTGCCTCTGGAAGCACCCCTGGATCAGAACCTCCCCCAAGTGCAACCTGAGCCTGGTCTGGAAAAGCGGGTCTCCTGGCTGCTGCAGCAACCCTGAGAGAGTGGGAGGAGGAAGCAGCGACTGGAGCTGCGCCCACTCCAACCACGAGGCTGCCTCTTCCACACTGCCCCAAATCCGGCGCTGAGCTGTACTATTCAGAATCTGCGTTAAAATGTCTGCTCTGCTATCCTGAGTGGTGGGGAGAGATCCCAGCAAATGCAATGTGAAGGCTTTGCTCTTAAGCCCTATCCTTTGAATGACTACATAATTGCAATGGCTCATAGAGTCAGGCCATTACCCATTGCCTGCACATTTCCAGACATTTCTCAATGACTAATGAGAGCTAGAAACTTGATTTAAAAATAAATGTCAGGACACAATAAGCTTCTCAAACTTGCTGGTCTATGGAATAGACTTAGCTCTTATTTTGACGGTTCAGGGTGTATGTTGGCTTAAGTCTCCAATCTAGCATGTGCTTAAGCAAGGCATTTCCACTGAACTCATCAGGGTGTACTACTGAGTAAGTGTGTGATACAGTAAGTTCAATCAGTACATGGTGGTGCTGGGAACCAAGGTTAGAGTGTTCTCCTCCAGCTCTGTGAGTGAAAAGCAGATAGAGCAGACGGTTAGTTAATCGGTGCCCCCTCTGATGAAAGGGGCTGTCAGGCACAGAAAGGGTCTTTCCCATCACCGACTTCCTAATATTTATAACTTGGGCCCCACCTGCATTATAAGCAGGATCATACCACTTCTAACAGTCATGATTTCCACCAAAGAATCCTGAGAAATGTAGTTTGTTAAGGGTGCTGAGAGTTGTTATGAGACCCCGTTGTTGTTGTTGTTGTTGTTGTTGTTGTTGTTGTTGTTGTTGTTGTTGTTGTTGTTGTTGTTGCTGCTGCTGCTGCTGCTGCTGCTGCTGCTGCTGCTGCTTTATTTATACCCAGCCTTTTTCTCCTGGCAGGGACTCCAAGTGGCTGACAGATAAAATAACAGCTAAACCATAGAAAAAATAATACTTAACAAACACACACACACACGTTGGCATCCATCTGTCTCAAAAGACAATGGGAGTGAAATCAAACTAGAGTGTTAGCAAAACCACAGTGATCTCCCCGGGGTCCAAGCTCTGGCAGTGTGTATGGAGGTTCTGGGCTGCTCAGAGGATAATACTCCCCTCTTGGCCTCACTGATGTGGTCCAAAGGAAAGCAGAGTAAGATGTTGGGCACCAGCTTGGCTGCAGGGGTTGCCAGAAGGAGGAGTACAAGATGCCAACAAACAAAGTTTGAAACAAACAAAGTTTGAATCAAAGATCTGCTCTCTGAAGCCCGCATTCCCAGCATGTTTGCAATGTCTACACTGGCTTGGTCATGCTCACAGAATGGAAGGTGGCAGGATCCCAAAGGATGTGCTTTTTGGGCCACTGGCTTCAGGCACCAGGCCTACTGGCAGACCAACTCTGTGTTATAAAGATGTCTGCAGATGTGACACGAAGGCTGGCAACATTAATCCTGCCATATGGGAATTCCTTGCAGATGACCACAGTGTCTGGAAACAGTCAGGTTGTGCATCCACAGCAGTGACCAGAGGAAAAATGACCGCTGCGAGGAGTGCTGAGAGATGAAATGCCATGGTGCATCTGTAAGAGCACGATACGGGTCTCCTAACACTTCTTAGCACCCTTAATAGACTACAGTTCCCAGAATTATTTGGGGAAAGCCATGACTGTTTAAAGTGGTGTGATACTACTTTAAGCGTAGTTTGAGGATGGGGCCTCAGAGGGCCAGGGATTGAATCCAATACCTTTTGCACACAGAGCATGCCATTCCTAATGCTGAGCCTTCCCCTTGTGAGTAGGGACAGGGTTAAAAAGCAGGATAGAAATCCCAAATCCATAGAGTAAGTCACAGGGTGGGACTGGAGTTTCAGAGCTCCCCTTGACTTCTATTCTTGCCTTCTGCGTGGGCTGGCCCTGGCTGGGTTCAAACCCAGGAATCCCAGGTCCTAATCTTGGCTACCGGTGGGCAGTGAGGTTAGAGAGAAGAAAGCAGAGGTGGCTGTTTGCAGCCCTGTGGAGTGTTAAATAAACTCATTCCACTTTGATGGAGGGATGGGGGAGCAGCTGTCCTTGGGGAAACAGAGTGAAACAGTCTGTGAGTGTGTTTATTGTATGGGGGCGATCCACTTTCCCTTTTCCTGAATGCTCCATTATTCCTGGAAACTGTTGCCCAGGATTGGTGGGGGAGTGAAGAGCCAGAGCTCTGGCTAAGTGGGGAAACCAGGCTGGGCTAAGAGCCAGGCCTTAGTTGGAACCACATGCCTCTCTCACCCTCAGAGAGAGGGAGAGGGAGAGCCAGAGGCTCCTGTGTGTGCGTGCGTGCGTGGGCATATTTGGGTGGAAAGGTCAGAGTTGCAACAGAGAGGCTGAGACAAGGGAAGGACGGGGGCTGGGATTTGGAGGTGGGGTGATGCACCAGAGGATGGCGTCACTTTGGGAATGGGGCCAGGGATGCCAAATATGGGATAATGGCACAGAGGGGAAGATAATCAGTGGGGCTTTTGTGTATATATTTCTGCTTGTGTGGGCTCCTCTCTGGTCTGCTTGCTTGGATCAGATGGGATGTTGTGACGCAGCAACCCAAGTTTTGTCGAAGCAGATTCATTCCCTCACCACCTTTTCTCTGGAATCCTGGCTGCCCCAGCTGTGAACCTTCTGTCTGCTGGAAGGCTGCCCATCTCCCCCCTCCCCACCCCAAATTCCTTCCCCAGCCAATACTGCACTTGAGCGCAGAGGCCAACAGGCACCACCAACAGACTGGCACCGAGCATCACCACCCTGAAGGGAGCAGGGATGATGGAAGGAGGCATGACAGAGAGCATGGCAGGAGCCAGGAGCCTCTCACAATACCCGGCACTGCACTGTTTTAAGCAGATTTATTGCACTAACAGTCATGGCTCCCCCCCCCCCGCCCCTCACCAAATAATCTTGGGAAGCGTAGTTTACCCCTCACTCAGCTACAATTCCCAGCACCCTTAGCAAACTACTGTTCCCATGAGTCTTTGTGGGAAAGCCACATGCACTAAATGCGGGGTGTGGGTGGCTCTCCAAACATGCCTCTGAGCTCCTGCCCCTTTGGCTCCCATCCCCATTGGCCTTTTATCTGCAGCTCTCCTGCCTTTCCTCTGCTCTTTCCCGGCAGGATCCGTGCTTTAAAGCTCTGTGTCCAAGTGCTTTTCCTTTTCTCTAGAGCTTTTCCCACAAAACCCTTCTCATTCCAGCTCAATTGGAGCAAACAGCAATCAGCTTAAAAATCCAAATTGGCGTCTGCTCCAATTAAGTGGGTTTTTGTGGGGAAAGCTCCAGGACAAAAACAAAACAAAACAAAAAACCAACCATACTTGGATACAGAGCTTGTAAGTGGGGCAAAAGGTAAGTTTGATAAGCCCTCTGTGGCTCTCATTGGGCATCGACATAGCAGACAGAGCTGAGACAGGGAGCAGCAGGGCAGGACTGAGTGGTAGAGCATCTGCCTTGTGAGCAGAAGGGCTGGGTTCAACCCACAGCATCCCCAGGCAGGGCTGGGAATGTCTGGAAGCCTTGAGGTCTGCTGCCAGTCAGTGTAGGCAGTACTGAGCTAAATGACTTTATTCATTGCCTGCATGTGTCCACTGAGCACACGAATGAGATCCTGCTTGCGCTCCTCTGGGTGCTGCATGTGGTGCCACAAATCTAACCATGTGCAGAGAGGCTGAATCCTGCCCAGCTGTGCACAAATTTGATGGTATGACAAAAAGAGTAACCCTCTCTGCTTTCTCGAGATGCCACCATACTTCATGAGCAGGATTGGAGCTGTTAGTAACAGAAATAATTAGATTATAATATAATGGTTCTGATTTAATAGATAGAAGATAAGGTGCAGCAGAAGGGAAGAAACGGGGTGGCGAATTCTCAGCCCTTGAACACAAAGGAGGTCCATTCCTCTTGGTTCAAGTGGGGGAAAGTTGTTGGAGAAATGAGTAGGAGTCAGGAATCCTTGCAGATCTACTGCAAAAGCAAACCTAGAGAATATTCCCTGAACAATCAATAGATACAAAAGAGCAAATAAAGCCAAGGAACTAAATGAACAGTGGGATTTGAAAACTTAACAAAGAATGATTCAGACACTGTGTATCATCACATCAATGTATTCTAGATACAGCTGTATATTTTAGAATACACTGGTGTGATATTATGTCGCTTTTGACTGGACTTAACCATCCAGGGGTCCTTTAGCTTTAGCTTTTTAACCACAGAGAGATGCTCATTCTGTCCAAAGGGCTGGTGGGTTCTTAGAATAGCAACCACCCTTGGGACATCTTATTTTTTAACATGGCTTAAATTTTAGTATGCTTAAGTCAATGTCTGGCACCCCAGAATTAGAAGGGAGATCCAGAACTAGAAGGGGAGTCCAGCCCCCCCCCACTGCTTTACATTTGCATTGCAGCTGAGTCCCTAGATTTCCAGGAAGTAGGGAGCTATAAGCCCTGATGCCCACTGGAATATAATAATAGAATGGCAGTTCATAATAGCAGCATCACTACCTGACACCAACAGCGTGACTCTAATGTTGCATGTGATTCCTTTGACACTTGCATTTTTGTTTTGTTTTACTGTTCTCTTGGAAATAAATCTGTAATTTCATTGTCATTTATCTAGCTATTAAAGGTGGTGCTGACCCTTTCAGGCGCCAGGGCTGCAGAGTTGCTGGTGCTAGAGAGGCTCAAGGGGGCTTTCATTCTTTTACTCTCAAGCCAAACAAGAAAACTACCACCAATGTGTCACTGCCCCTGGTGGTCAGAACAGGGAACAGTCAAATTGCAGCCTGTGTTGCTTCACTGTCAGCTGATCTGGATCACATCTGACTCCACCACATAGAGCATCATAGGTCCAGCTGTTTTATAGTCTGAGCACTTTGTCAAATACCTTGATTGCTTTCCAAAACTGCTAATTAACTACCTATTGTTGGGTCAGTTTTCTGGACCCACTGATGACAGGGATCATTAGTATTATGTTAGCATGTGGGTTTCAAAATTGCTGCCCTCAAAAGAATGTCTGGTCTTGATGGGAAATTCCTTGTTTCTCTGAGCAGCCTGTGATTAATCCCTTTCCGTTTTTAAGAACTGGCAACTTCTCTCCACTTGGAATGTGTCCTACTTTAACCCCCAGGATAGGACTCACTTACTTCCCTTTTACTGAAAAAAAGGGGGGGAAACAAATTGATGTGCTTGATAGGAAGACAACCTTTGAAACAGAAAGTAAATGAAGGGATTCTGAACAGACAGGACATGAAACCTGCCCATAAGAGTGACCCTCTGTGAATATCCTCCAAATGTGTGGGCACCCAGCTATTATTTTGTATTCAATATTAGGATTTGACATTGATCAGCAATCTGGTTTATCACCAGTGCCAGGCAGTGGTGGTCAGTATTTACCAGTATGAGACAGCTGACATGGGGCCCGTCCACACTCTGCTTTTCCTGTGTTTTCTAGGCACAGGGTCTGAGCAGGTTCCCCCTTGCCCCACTCCTTCCCCAGGGAAAGCCCACTCTTTAGTGCTAAATGGGAGCAAACATCAATCTGGAGAAAACCCGAATTGTCATTTGTTCCAACTGAGTGCTAAGAATGGTTTTCCCCAGGAGAAGCAGCAGGACCAGAGGAAGGGTGAATGAGCCCTTACAGTTGCTTTCAGTGCATTTTGTACAAACCTCATCCATCCTTTATTCAGTCCTTCATTCATGCATCCAAACAGGAAAACATTATCTTGAACTGGTTGTTGTTTGTTGTTGTTTAGTCGTTTAGTCGTGTCTGACTCTTTGTGACCCTATGGACCAGAGCACGGTAGGCACTTTTCTGTCTTCCACTGCCTCCCGCAGTTTGGTCAAACTCATGCTGGTAGCTTCGAGAACACTGTCCAACCATCTCGTCCTCTGTCGTCCCCTTCTCCTTGTGCCCTCCATCTTTCCCAGCATCAGGGTCTTTTCCAGGGAGTCTTCTCTTCTCATGAGGTGGCCAAAGTATTGGAGCCTCGGCTTCAGGATCTGTCCTTCCAGTGAACACTCAGGGCTGATTTCCTTCAGAATGGAGAGGTTTGATCTTCTTGCAGTCCATGGGACTCTCGAGAGTCTCCTCCAGCACCATAATTCAAAAGCATCAATTCTTCAGCGATCAGCCTTCTTTATGGTCCAGCTCTCACTTCCATACATCACTACTGGGAAAACCATGGCTTTTACTATACAGACCTTTGTTGGCAAGGTGATGTCTCTGCTTTTTAAGATGCTGTCTAGGTTTGTCATTGCTTTTCTCCCAAGAAGCAGGCGTCTTTTAATTTCGTGGCTGCTGTCACCATCTGCAGTGATCATGGAGCCCAAGAAAGTAAAATCTCTCACTGCCTCCATTTCTTTCCCTTCTATTTGCCAAGAGGTGATGGGACCAGTGGCCATGATCTTCGGTTTTTTGATGTTGAGCTTCAGACCATATTTTGTGCTCCCCTCTTTCACCCTCATTAAGATGTTCTTTAATTCCTCCTCACTTTCTGCCATCAAAGTTGTGTCATCTGTATATCTGAGGTTGTTGATATTTCTTCCAGCAATCTTAATTCTGGCTTGGTAAAAATCCTCAAATAGTTGACTGCTGTATTTTGTACGAGAGCCTTTTATTTTGAAACATGACTGTTAAATTTTGATACCAAATCTTGAAACCAAAACCTCCATTTTAAGATCTGAATAATTCATCAAATTTCAAACACTGTTAGCATTTTGTTTCTGTTCTAGATCTGAGCTACGCTTGTTGTTTCTGGCAGGCAATGATTTGTGCACCATGTGTGACATACCAAATGCCAAGGCTTAGGATCTAGCCAGCATTTATGGGGGTGAAATAGACAATTTATGACATGTAATAGTGGAGATACAGGTTTCAGGAATCATGCTAATCATAAGTCTTGAACTGATTACAAAGCAACCATTTTCGGAATGACGGTGTTCCCAATTAACGTTCACACCCACTTCCCCCCTAGTTACTCCCGTCACTTCCACCCCTTGCAACTTGATCTCTCCGCCACCTGGCCTTCTGTTCAGCCACCTTATCTAATCTCCTTGCCCTTGGACTAAGAGGCTGGATGCTTTCCAGAGAGCATCCACTTCTTCTTCCTCTTCTAGCTGTCTCCCCCCACCCCAGTTCTTCCCAACTGTTGTCTTCCGAACTGTGTCCCACAGCAAACCATTGTTCCAAATCAATACTGCTCTCCTGCTCCTGTGCAGCTTAAGGATCCTGGCCAGGAGCAGGAAGAGGGGGAGGCTCCAACCGTTCTTCATCAGAGCAGTACTCGTCAGCCTGGTCTCTGCCAAATACCTGTGTGATGGTGCATAGATGACCCAGCCTCTGCCATCCCACACCTGCCGTGCCACCACCTCCTTCTTGGCCAGTTCCTGAGTGTGCAACACTCTGCTTATTTTGCTCATTCCTTTGCTCCATGTTAAAGGCCATCCTAATCCCAACGGCTTTGTGGAGGTGGCTCTGCTGGCCCATTCTCATGTGTTTCCAGGTTGGCTTGTGGCACCAGCTCAATCTCATTACCGTAATAAACATTGTGAAGCGAATTTTTGGGTAGGAATGCAGAGGTCGTCACAGTGATTATCTCCGACATCTCTAATCACTCAGGGAGAGACGCCATTAATGCCCCCATTTTACAAATGGAGGACTGACACCAAGTGCTTTGTTGAAGCCCCACCCCCCCACCCCCGGTTCAATCCACTACCACACCCTACTGCACCCTAGTTGGGGATGTCACATTGGGGGCCGTGCCTGCATTTTAATTGCTTGCTTGCAGAAGTGCCATGTTTTTAGGTCTGAGCTGAGCGGGATTCATCTAATGACCCCTGTCAGTGGAAGCTCCGAGCAAGGACTTAGAATCATAGAATCATAGAATCATAGAATCATAGAGTTGGAAGAGACCACAAGGGCCATCAGGTCCAACCCCCTGCCAAGCAGGAAACACCATCAGAGCACTCCTGACATATGGTTCTCAAGCCTCTGCTTAAAGACCTCCAAAGAAGGAGACTCCACCACACTCCTTGGCAGCAAATTCCACTGTCAAACAGCTCTTACTGTCAGGAAGTTCTTCCTAATGTTTAGGTGGAATCTTCTTTCTTGTAGTTTGGATCCATTGCTCCGTGTCCGCTTCTCTGGAGCAGCAGAAAACAACCTTTCTCCCTCCTCTATGTGACATCCTTTTATATATTTGAACATGGCTATCATATCACCCCTTAACCTCCTCTTCTCCAGGCTAAACATGCCCAGCTCCCTTAGCCGTTCCGCATAAGGCATTGTTTCCAGGCCTTTGACCATTTTGGTTGCCCTCCTCTGGACACGTTCCAGTTTGTCAGTGTCCTTCTTGAACTGTGGTGCCCAGAACTGGACACAGTACTCCAGGTGAGGTCTGACCAGAGCAGAATACAGTGGCACTATTACTTCCCTTGATCTAGATGCTATACTCCTATTGATGCAGCCCAGCATTGCATTGGCTTTTTTAGCTGCCGCGTCACAATGTTGGCTCATGTCAAGTTTGTGGTCAGTCAACCAAGACTCCTAGATCCTTTTTTAAAAAATAATAATATATATTTATTATTTTTAAACACTACAAAAAAGGAAAGAAAGAAAAAAGACAATACAATACAATATAAAAAGATTACACAACACTAACGCAATAAACTAAACACGACAAAACAAAAACACATCATACAATTTCAGTATCTTATCTTTCATTCACTTGTTTCAACGACCTCCTCACACCTCCCTTTTCGTATTCCACTTCTATTAATTGTTTCAGCAATTCCTTTCCATCTTCCTCTATTTTATGTCCTATAATTATCTTAACATATTCTAACCTTATTTTTCCTTTAATACTCTAATAATCTATTTATACCTAATTCCTTATAACATTTCTACTAAAGCCATATAACTTCATTCCAACATTTTTCTAACATTCATTAATTTTATAATATTTCTATAAATAGTCTTTAAACTTTTTCCAATCTTCTTCCACCGACTCTTCTCCCTGGTCTCAGATTCTGCCAGTCATTTCCGCCAATTCCCTATAGTCCATCAACCTGGTGATCTTCTGTCCGATGCTCTTAGCTCTTTTCCAAGTCCCTTCTGCAGATCTTCTTCGTATTTATACAAAAACTTTACTTTGTCTTCTACTGATCTTATTTTTATTTTCCTTCCTTTAAAGCTGAAGAATAGACCTTGGGGAAACTCCCACCTAAAGATGATTTTATTCCTTCTCAGCAGGGCAACCAAATCTCTGTAGTTAGACCTAAGATCCAAAAGATATTTCGGGACGTCTTTAAAAATTTCCACACTTGGCTGTTGTACTTCTAGGTTCTTCTGGTAGTGCCAACAGTCTCTTATTCTGTTCTTCTCTTTTTTCCCTCCTCTTCCAAATCTGAAGGCTCTCACAGTTTTAAACTCTTCTTGACCCAGATCCAAGTCCCAAAAATCAGCAAATTCCTGTGTGAAGAAGTCTATCAAACTTTCCTTCTCCAATTCAGGTAGGGCTCTGATCCTCAAATTTGTCTGTTTTTCTTTAAATTCAATCATAGCAATTCAATCATTAAAGACCTTCTTTGGAGGTCTTTAAGCAGGAGTGCTCTGATGGTGTTTCCTGCTTGGCAGGGGGTTGGACTCGATGGCCCTTGTGGTCTCTTCCAACTCTATGATTCTATGATTCTATGATTCTATAGCAAGCGTCGACTTATGGTCATCAAGTTGCCTCTGTAAGGCTGGGACTCTCTCTCTCACCAATTGTGTTACTTTACATTCAGCAGCAACGGCTTTCTCCCTAGCTTCCTCCGCAGTCTGCCGTATCAAAGTAGATTCCTGTATCAATTTCTGGATTGTTTCTGTACTGATATTCACCTTTTGTCCCAGATTATTTATACTTTCTGTATTTAAGTCAATTTTAATAGTTGCAGCATCCACTTTTGCATTTGTCACATCTATTTTCTTGTTAAGCTGTTCCAGTGAATCACTTATCTTACTTAATGCAACCGCTAAGGCCTCTTCTGTCGACATTCCTCTTGATTTTGAATATACTGTTACAAAAGCAATAGCGGAAGAAGCAGGGGGGCCTGATATTGAGGCTCTCCTAGATTGCTGCCAAGTCCTCCCAGACCTTAATGTTTTTTCAGGAATTGACTAGTCCGTTTTTTCCTTTCCATTTGCCATAACACTTAACTGATTCAAGGTCAGTCCCAGAGTCTCACAGTTTTTTATCTTGCAGCTGGGAATTCCCCAGCCCAGCTCTTGTAACAGTTTCAAAAGCTTCCTCTAGGGGGAAACAGTTTCTGTTTATATTAGTCAGTAATGTCCTCTTTTAAACACAGCTCAAACAATGAAGTTAGTTTCAATTTTCAGTTACTTTTACTCCTTTTAAAAAGCAGATGGAGACAGTAGAAACAATGTATTTCTCTTATTAGGTAGCTGTCAACGAGCGTTCTAATTGCTGTCAGTGAGCCTTCCAAAGAACATCAGTCCTGCTAGCAGCCCATTTCCAGGGTCTGAGCGGCGGTATTTTAACTCCCTTCGCTCTCTCCCGCAGGCATATTCAGTTCACAATTTCCCCCCCTCTTCTCCTGCCTCCAAGGGGGGGGGTTAATGTTCTTTACCGATGGAAATTTAGTCCTTTACAATAGGCTTTCCAAGGCTTCAGCTTGCAGCCTCAATGCTGTTAGATAAGATGGCGCCCAGTACGCTTCTGCTGCGCCGATGGACATCTGTGCCGGTAGAAAACGTAAGCTCCCTTAGCTCTCTTAGCATAGTCCTTAGCAGAGTTCAGCAGCGGGAGAAACTGTTGCCTTGTGTGTGGATAATAAATCAGACTGAATGCAGGCTTCTTGCTAATCTCAAACAGTCTTTTAATGAGTAGAAAAACAACATAGCCCGGCGAGAGAGCGGACATCCTTTCGCCTCTCAGCCAAAAACAAAAGAGAAGAAACACACAAAGAAAGATTCCCGTATGTGAACATAACCACGCCTCAGAATGTGAGATGTCACACAGAACTGTTTAACCCTGTAAGTTCTGATTCTCCTCACACCCCCTCTCGTCTCGCATCCTGAGGGAAACTGTGAGTATAACTCACCCCAAACACAACCCTTCACAGAGTTGGACTCCATGGGCGTTCTGACCCCTGCACAGTCAGACATCCGGAACTTCTCAAGCAACTGCTCAATCTTGCCTTTCTGACTGAGCAAGAAACTCCCGTTCTCAGACCTGTCTATCTTAACGCCTAGATAAACCCGAATGGGACCAAGGTTTTTGAGCTTAAACTTCTTACCAAGCTCTTTGGCAAAACCTTGCACCTGTCTATCTGTCTGTGCACAGCTCTCGACCTGCCTGCCCTCTGGCAGCTTCGTGGTCGAGCACACGTCTAAAGACCTCATTGAGTTCAACTCCTTTCCCATTGCCTCTTGCCACTTCCTGGCTTCTGTTTCAGGCAACTGTTGAACCTCCTCAAAACTCTCAGGTTCGCACTGCGCTAAACCAACCCACATGCTGGTGACCTCAAACCTCTCAGGTGGTACCCCCTTTGTGGTGCGTGCGGAACGTCTGAGCACTGTCTCAGGTGCCCCCTCTGACTCACTGGGGCCAGCAAGTGTGTCTCTGACACCAGAAGACTCCCCCTCTGACTTACTGCGTCTTCGGGCCTTCTGCACTTTGCTAACGGGAGACGAAGGCTCACTCTTGGGCTCTCTTTTAACAACCTGTGGAGATGCCCATCCCTGTTCTTGACCCTGGTCAGAGACCTGGTCCTCATCAACAGGTTCAGCTTCTAAATCTCCCTCCTCATCAGAATCAGACAGACATTCTGAGAGAACATCAGGATTCGCATGGATCCTTGACCAACCATTCTGCTCACAGAACTCAGCACTTCTGCTGACTAGAATTCTGGACTGATCACCTTCTGGATAGGCAAACCTCCACCCTTTTGTCGCAGGCTCGTATCCACAAAAGATCATTTTCCGGGACCTCGGGTCACCTTTCTTTCGTTGAGCCTTTGGCACAAGCACCCAAGCTTCACAACCAAACACACGGAAGAAATGCACTTTCGGCTTCTTTCCGTGCAGCAAGAAGTATGGTGTGTCACCTACAATAGAGCTATAGGACCTGTTCAACGTGAAGTTCGCCGTCTTCCAAGCTTCGGCCCAAAACCTCTGAGGCAAACCAGAGTCAAACAGTAGAGCGTCAGCTGCCTCAGCTAGCGTTCTGTTCCTGCGCTCTGCTACGCCATTCTCCTGAGGAGAAGCAGCAACCGTCAACCTGTGACGTATTCCCTTCTGGCGGAAGAAACTCTGCAGAGCAGACCCAGTGAACTCTCCGCCTCGGTCACTCTGGAAACTCTGCACCTTGGTGGAAAACTGTAGTTCCACTGCCGCAACCCAGTCTTTGATCAGTTGCGCTGCCTCGCTTTTCCGTTTCAGTGAGAAGACCCAGCCGTTCCTAGAAAAATCATCTGTCAGCGTGAGCACAAATCTGGCCCCGCCCAGACTCGGCGTTTGCATGGGTCCACAAAGGTCTGTGTGCACAAGCTCAAAAGGCTTTGTGGTTACCCTCTCCGATCTGGGATAACTGCACCTTTTTACCTTTGCTCTTTTGCATGTCCTACAATCTAGGAATTTATCACATGCTTGCAACTTGCAACCTTCAGTGCATTCAGGCAACCTTTGGATATATTTCCAACAGCTATGCGACATTCTCCTGTGCCACAAGTGAGCACATGAATCATGAGTGGGAACATTAGCACACTTCGCCTGTGCTGTCTCAGCGTCCCCCTTACCCTCCAGAGGTGTCTCCAGAACAAAGAGGTTGTTCTGACATGCAACACTGACCAGTTGTTCCCCACCCCTGGAAATAGAACAGACATCATTTTCAAAGCAAACCTTATAACCATCCTGTACAAGAGCAGATACAGATAAAAGACAACATTTCATTCCTGGCACAATGTAGACCTCCAGCTCTGCCTGTAAAAAAGAAACAAACACATTGCCAACAGTGGTTAATTGTCTCTGTGAGCCATCAGCAAGAGTGACTGTTTTCCCAATTGAAACAGCCCTGCAGTTCCACATTTCACCACTAGGTGACGCTGGCATGAGGTGGTGGCTGGCTCCTGAGTCGATGACCCAACGCAGCATGCTGCCCTCACTGGAGTTGTCTCTCAGCGTTGCCATGGAGGCAGCTAGGTGATAAGAAGAACCGTCCTTCTCACTTCCTGTGTCACGTCCTCCCTTCACATTCCCACGCTGGCCTCCTCTTCTAGACTGGCTGCCATGGAAACCTCGCTGGCTGCCATGGGAAGCGACCTTGGAGACATCCTGCCCGGCCTCTCTGGCTCTCCGCGGACAGGATCGACGCAGATGGTCAACGGACGCGCAGATAAAACAACGATGAGTGGAAAAAACCTGAACTGTGCCTTCTGCTGGCCTGGCCCCCCCTCTGCAACCGGCAGGGCTCTCTGCGCCAGCTCGGCCCTCTCTGAGACGGCGTTCCTGCTCGTCACACAAGTGACCAGTGGAAAACTTTGCAAACTTGCCTTTGGTCTTCTCTGCCCCCCCAACTTTGCCAGCAGCTCTCCTTGAGGCTGTACTGCATCTGGGGACGTGGCTTTTGGCTTCCGCTGTGGTTTCTCGGCAAACCCTCTCCAGCTCCTGCCAAACAGCCTGGGCACTGTCAAGACCCTCCACCAAAGGTAGCTGTGAGCCCTCCAAACTGAGCACTATAGCTCCCAGGGCTTTCTGATTCTTCCTCTGTGAGGCGTGGGCAGCTGCAACATCTGCTGCTGCAGCTTGCTGTGGGGGCCCTCGGACCGCCTCCCACAGACCCTTGGCTACCAGCCAGGCCTTCAGCTTCCTGGACCACTCCTCCCAATTTCTCCCATTTAACTTTTCGAAAGGGACGGAGTATGACTCCTGGCTGTCTGCCATCTTCTCCCCCGGGGCTGAGCCTACTCACGTAACAGCAGCTCCTCTTGGCACCCGGTCCTGAAGATGAGATCCTCCCCAGCAAGCTTCGCTGCCTCAAACGTTAGGCAGGAGCTCCAGCTGGCTCCCACACACACAGGCACGATGTGGCAACAGCTTCCAAAGCTTGGCTAGCTTCCCATAACCTGTTAGGTAAGATGGCGCCCAGTACGCTTCTGCTGCGCCGATGGACGTCCGTGCCGATAGAAAACGTAAGCTCCCTTAGCTCTCTTAGCATAGTCCTTAGCAGAGTTCAGCAGCGGGAGAAACTGTTGCCTTGTGTGTGGATAATAAATCAGACTGAATGCAGGCTTCTTGCTAATCTCAAACAGTCTTTTAATGAGTAGAAAAACAACATAACTCAGCCCGGCGAGAGAGCGGACATCCTTTCGCCTCTCTTTTTTTTAAAAATAATTTTTATTAATTTTCACAAACAAAAACACACACACAAAAAAACCATACACAAACAACACATGACTTCCCCATACCTCCCCTTCACTGCACCCTTGTTTCCAATTTTTTAGCAATCCTTCATTCCATTTTTATATTTAACTTCCCTCAGGTTTTCTTAACTTAAACATTTACAGCTGTAATTCTCTGTTTCTTATCCCTTGACATTTTATCAGTCTGAAATTTTACAACAGTTCTTAAGATATATTTTAAATTTTTCCCAGTCCTCTTCCACTGTCTCTCTCCTCTGATCACGGATTCTGCCGGTCATCTCTGCCAGTCCCATAAATTCAGTCACCTTCGTCTGCCATTCTTCCAGAGTAGGTAATTCTTGCATCTTCCAATACTTTGCCAAAAGGATTCTTGCTGCTGTAGTTGCATACATAAAAAATGTCCTATCTTTCTTTGGTACCAATTGGCCGACCATGCCCAAGAGAAAAGCCTCCGGTTTCTTTGCAAATGTCCACTTAAGGATTTTCTTAATTTCATTATAGATCATTTCCCAGTAGGCCTTAGTCTTTGGGCAGGTCCACCAAAGGTGGTAGAAGGTTCCTTCACATTCGTTACATTTCCAGCATTTATTATTGGGCAAATGGTATATCTTTGCAAGCTTGACTGGGGTCATGTACCACCTATAGATCATTTTCATTATGTTTTCTTTCAAGGCACTACATGCCGTAAATTTAAGGCCTGTGGTCCATAACTGTTCCCAGTCAGCGAACATAATATCATGACCTAAGTCTTGTGCCCATTTGATCATAGCTGATTTAACCGTTTCATCCTGTGTATTCCATTTCAGCAACAAGTTATACATTTTAGACAGATTCTTAGTATTGGTCTCTAACAATTCTGTTTCCAATTTTGACCTCTCCTTCTGAAATCCTAGTTTCCTGTCCTGCTTAAAAGTCTCATTTATCTGATAATAATGTAACCAGTCTCGAACCTTGGATTTTAGTTTCTCAAAGCTCTGTAATTTAACCTTTTCACCATCATATTCTATAATTTCACAATATTTTGGCCAATTAGAGTCCATGTTAAGTTTTTTCACCGCTCTAGCTTCCATTGGTGACAACCATCTGGGTGTTTTACTTTCCAACAAATCCTTATATCGATTCCAAACATTATACAAAGCTTTCCTGACAATATGATTTTTAAAGCCTTTATAAACCTTTGCCTTGTCATACCATAAATATGCATGCCAGCCAAAATTATTATCATACCCTTCCAGGTCTAAAATGTCTGTATCCTCAAGAAGTAGCCATTGCTTCAACCAGCAGAAAGCTGCTGCTTCATAGTAAAGTCTTAAGTCCGGCAGAGCAAAAACCCCCCTATCTTTTGCATCAGTCAAAATCTTAAATTTTATTCTGGGCTTTTTGCCCTGCCAGACAAATTTGGATATATCTTTCTGCCACTTCTTGAAACAGTCCATCCTATCCAGAATTTGTAATGTCTGAAATAAAAACAACAATCTCGGCAATACATTCATCTTGATAACAGCAATTCGGCCTAACAAGGAGAGTCTCAACCTAGACCATATGTCAAGATCTTTCTTAACTTCCAACCAACATTTCTCATAATTATCTTTAAATAAATTCACATTCTTAGATGTTAAATTCACCCCCAGATATTTCACTTTTTTTGTTATTTCCAAACCAGTTTCCCTTTGGAAACTATCTTTTTCCCCCATCATTAAGTTTTTTTCCAGCACCTTTGTCTTCTGTTTATTTAATTTAAAACCTGCCACTTGACCAAATATTTCAATTATTTCTAAAACTCTTTTTGTACTGGCTTCTGGCCTTTGCAGAGTCAAAACCAGGTCATCTGCAAATGCTCTTAACTTATAATGTTTAGCTCCGAGGTGTATTCCTTCAACCAGCTGGTCCCTTCTAATCATATTCAATAACACCTCCAGGACCAATATAAACAATAGAGGGGATAATGGGCATCCCTGTCGTGTCCCTTTTTCTATTGGGATCTCATCCATAACTACACCATTCACGATTAATTTAGCTTTTTGCTCAGAGTATATTGCACCTATACCGTTTTCAAAGTTTTGGCCTACCCCCATCCCTTGGAGATTCCTCTTCATAAAGCTCCAAGAAATATTGTCAAAGGCTTTCTCCGCATCCACAAAAATCAAAACTGCTTTTCTATTTATGTCAGTCTCCAATAGTTCCAAAATGTCTATAATGTTCCTCACATTGTCTGACATATGTCTCCCTGGGAGAAAGCCTGTTTGGTCCTTATGAATCTCCTCTAGCAACACTTTTTTAAATCTTTTTGCTAAAATGTCTGCAAAAATTTTATAATCCACATTTAAGAGTGATATAGGGCGGTAGTTCTTAACTTGATGTTTCTCAGTTTCTGTCTTCGGTATAAGTGAGATGAATGCTTCTTTCCACGATTCGGGAGCCTTTTTTCCCTCCAAGATTTGGTTACAAACTTCTTTCAATGGTTGTATTAGCCATTCCTTCATTGCTTTATAGTATCTCGCAGTCAGCCCGTCTGGTCCTGGTGATTTTCCCAATTGCATATCCTGGATGGCACCCTCTATTTCCTGGTTCGTGATTTTCTCATTTAAAATCCTTTTGTTTTTTTCCGAAATCTTTGACAGTCCATATTTTTTAATAAATTCTTCTATCTCTTGTTCATTTTTTGGCCCTTGTGCATACAGTTTCTTAAAAAAACTTTGAAAGCAATTACTAATTTCATTTGGTTTATTAATAGATTTTCCATCTACCTCGAGAGATGTCACAGTATTCAACTTTTGTCTCTTTTTCAATTGCCATGACAGCAGTTTCCCACATTTATCTGCTGATTCAAAAGTCTTTTGCCTCATTTGTTTTATTTTCCATTCTATTTCTTGGTTCATCAGTTCCATATATTGGGTCTGATAATACTTTATTTCTCTTAAAATCTCCTGAGATTTAGGTTTTGATCTCAGTTTCTTCTCTCCTTCTTTCATTTGTTTCCAAATTTTTTCCTTCTTCTCATTCTGTTGTTTCCTCTTTATAGAATTCTGCTGGATTAGAAAACCACGCATCACGGCCTTGCTTGCATCCCATATTATTCTTCTTTCCACATCTGTTCTTAGGTTTATCTCGAAGTAGTCTTTCAGTGTCTTTTGGGCCTTTTTATAAATTGCTTCATCTCTAAATAGGGTGTCATTCATTCTCCATCTGAAGGTTCCAGCTGTTGTCAATTTCATTTCCATCTTTACTGCATTGTGGTCAGAGCAAGTTTTTGGGCAGATTTCTGTTTTTTTAACCCTTGGTGCCAGATTGCTAGAAATCCATATTTGGTCAATCCTGGTCCATGTCATTTTTGCTTCAGAGAAAAAGGTCCCCTCTCTTTCCAGAGGGTTCCTTGTTCTCCAAATGTCAATCAAGTCCATAGTGTCAGTCAGTTTGAAAAAAGTCTTTGGTAGTCTCCCATCCTTGGAAATTACTTGTCTTTGCGCTTTATCCATGTTTGTGGAGACAACTCCGTTCATATCACCCATCATTATGATTTTAAAGTCCATAAAGTCCATTAAAGTCTCATGCAACTTCTTGAAGAACTCAGCCTTCCCCTCATTAGGTGCATAAATTCCTACAATCAAAATTTTTTCTCCTTGGGCTTGAATTTCCACTGCCAGAAATCTTCCTTGTTCATCCTTAAAAATCATTTTTGGTTCCAATTTTTCCTTAACATAAATCACCACCCCTCTTTTCTTAACTTTATCTGAAGAAATAAATTCCAGTCCTAATCTCTTATTTGTCAGAAGTTTTCTATGTATCCTGGCAATATGAGTTTCTTGCAAACATATTATGTCTAAATATTCTTTCTTTAATATATGAAACACTTGAGCCCTTTTTCGGGGATGGTTAAGACCATTGCAGTTCCAACTCAGAAGTTGCAGAGACATTTTTGTTACTGGGTATCTTTTCCACCGACTGCTCCAAGTTCTTGTTCCTGATCGGTTGGTGCTGGATTCAATCCAAATGATAAGTTTGCAATATCCGGTATTTCCCTCTCACTCACAGTTCCTTTCTGAAAGTCCTCAAAGTTTCTCTCCAAAAAGTGTTCTTTATCTTGAATTGTTTTTATTTTGATTTTCTTCCCTTTAAAATTAAAGGACAACCCTTGTGGGAACTCCCACCTGAATGGGGTGTTGTTTTGTTTCAATATATCCACTAAATCTTTGAATTGGGTCCTCACCTCCAAAAAATATTTAGGAATATCTTTAAAAATCTGTATTTGGGAGTTTTTAATAATCAAAGCCTTCTGGAAATGTAGGTTCAATATTTTGTCTCTTTCTTCCTTGGATCTCAATGTGATTAAACAATCCCTCGGTTTCTTGCCTTGCTTCCTGCCAATCCGGAAAGCTGTAGTTATTACAAATTCATCTTCTTCTCCTTCTAGCTCATCAGTCCAAAATTCTTGAAACTTGTCTGTGAGAAATTCCCCAAGATTGTCCTCTTCCTCCTCTGGTACCAATCTCAGTTTCAGATTCTTACCTTTCCTCTCCAATTCCATAAGGGCCAAAGTTGCATCATGTTCGTGTACCTTCTTTGCAATAGGCGCAAATTTTCCCTTAGTTTCCTCGGCAGTGCTCTTGGCGATCTCAGCTATTTTCCTTGTTTCCGTACTTTCTTGAATTAAACGATTTATAGAATCTGTATTAGATGATATTGTCGTTGTGTTCAAGTCCAGTCTTGTTGTCAATTCTGTCAGTTTCTTAGAGTTCTCTGTAGATTGCTTAGTAAGTGCTTCTAAAGATTGATTTATTCTGAGCAGTGCCTGTGTCATAGAATCCATTGATGCTGTTGTTACTTTTTCCTGTGCAGCTGCTGCTCCTGATATGGAGCTTCTTTTTTGAGCCTGCTTTTGAGCCTGTTTTGTTTTGCTTCTTGTTGATATTTCATCCAGTGGAGTGCTCATAACTCAAGGTCGTTCACACAGGAAGATTGCAAGTGGAAAATCCCACTTTCTTTACCTCAATGCAACTGTCTCTCTTTTAGTCCTCTAGAGGGAGAAATTGTATCCAGGCAGGAGTAACAAAGAAGCAGGGAAGCAAATAGCGATACAAAGTCCTAAAAAACAAAAGTCCAACCCAAAGCCCTACTTTGTTGCAATTTGAAGTATTGCAGATTCTGTCCACTAAAGTCCCGTTATTATATTTCAAATAAAGTCTTACTTTGTATCCACAGTCCCTTTTTTTTTTTTTGACAGTTCACTTCCAGGCGCTCACCGCTCAGGCAGCCTGGCCAGAGGTATCGGCAGCGGAGAGTTTCCCGTTCACAACTTTCTTCTTCTAGCGGGTTAAATTAAGTCAATTTTCTTCCCCCCTTCTCCCGCTCAGTGGGGGGAGGTCCCTTTCAATGTCAGGTTTAACAGAATTTAAGAAGCGTTGCTTTAAATACAGCTTGCTCTTTTCATTGCTCAGTCAATCGTGCAGTTCCGGGAGGCTGACTTCCTTAGTTTTTGCCTTTCCCATTTTCAGCCAAATCTTCTTAATTTAAAAGTCCTGTTCACTTTATTTTGCAGTTCTTACTCACGGGTATTGTTGCCAATCGGTAGTTTCAGGAAGGAATCGACGCTCTCCGTCAATGGCGACGCGGCTTCACTCCGTGAGCTGGGTTGCGATCCTCAGCACCGCGCTCACACCCGATGCCGCTCCGGAGCCTTTAAAAAGGCTCTTTCGCGATACCGGGGGACGCAAAGGTGCCCACCGAATCTCCTTGTTCACAGGCTTCAGCGCCTGTGATTTTAGGGGTCCCCCGCTCGCCGTAGCAGGTCAGACCCGAACCATCCTTTCGCCTCTCAGCCAAAAACAAAAGAGAAGAAACACACAAAGAAAGATTCCCGTATGTGAACATAACCACGCCTCAGAATGTGAGACGTCACACAGAACTGTTTAACCCTGTAAGTTCTGATTCTCCTCACAAATGCTTCAGTCTATTTACAAAAGGGGAAGGCGGACTTCCTGTATTGAACCTCCCCGTTACGATACCAAATTAAACTTTTAGAAATCCAATTATCCCGCTTCAGCTCTACTCACGGGTAATTACTTTAAAATCAAATTGTCCACAGGAAAAAGTCAGCGCTCTCCGGCAACAGCTATGCGGCTTCGCTCCGTGGAAGAAGCAGATGATTCGAAGCACCGCGCCACTCACCCCACGTCGCTCCAGACCCCCGAAACCGGGTTTCCCCGCGAGTAGGGGAGGCGCAAAAGGTGCCCGCCGAATCCCACGCTCACAGGCTTCTCCCGCCTGTGATTTTTTGCGGGTCTCCGCCATCGCCGTGACGGCCAGACCCAAATTCCCACGGGGCAAATTCCTCCCGATCAGAGGAATTCAGCCATTACCGGAGGCACCAACCCGGAAGTCCAATCAAGACTCCTAGATCCTTTTCACATGTACTGCTCTCAAGCCAGGTGACTTCCACTTGCGCAATGGGGATTCCCCCCTCTTCCCCCTGAAATTGGTTTGTGGGGGTTGGGAGAACCCCCAGAACAGGGCAGGGAAGGAAGAAAGAGGGGCTCTTCCATCTGGCATACAGAAACGCTTGCACAGATGAAATGTTCACCATAATGCAATGCTGAATTCCATCTATTGGGTGGTTTTCACTGCTAGTCCTACTCAGAGTAGACGCTTTGAAGTTAATGGACATGACTAATATAGAGGCTCATTAATTTCAATGGTGCTGTGCTGAGTAGGACTAGCACTGAATACAACCTACGATTTTGCTCTAACTAGCAGGCTCAGAACAACAACTCATCTTTTACTTTCATGTTTTATTGACCTGTCAGCTCAGTACCAGTGTTGAAATCAGTTTAAAATGGTTAGACATAGTTCACTTTCACTCTTAACTGTCAGTTATCTGGCTTTGCCATCAGCAAGTGAAAGTGACCTCATGTTGATGAGCTGCTCAGTTGAAATGAGCATTGGGGTAGTTCACACAAGGGGTTTTAGGTGCACAGCCATTTCCAGGTATGGAGGATGAGAAATGCATTTGGAAGCTAGGCAGGGAAGCTTTGTCTGTGAGCAAGGCTTTGCTGCACCTCCCTGGGACTTCTCAAACATTACTCAACAAACTGAGGTTTGCTACTGAGTGTTAGGGATGCATATATTAGGGTAAAACCTGCATATAAACACATATAATGAAATGATTTTTTTAATGAAATGATAATACAATACAGTTTGTGTAAATGCATATAATATTAGGAAAATTCCCTCGCAAAAAATTGTGTATTGGGCAGAATTCAATATATATATAAATATATACATTAAGGGAAATTCGCATTAAGATGCTGATGAATTTTTATGAGAACATCAGAGAGAGAGAGAGAGAGAGAGAGAGAGAGAGAGAGAGAAGGCACCGGTTCTGACCATGAAGTTGTTACAGCAGTGCCCTTGAGTACCCCCAGAAGAAAGCACTGTAATATATATGACACTGGTGTGGAAGTGTGGGGAGCTGAACTGCAGCCTGGAAAGATAAGAAGGTGGGGGGAACTGAAATGGATAGATTCACCCAACCCTACTGAAGGGCCACTGGCAGGTCACACAGCCCCCCTGCCCGCCCCCCCCACTGGCCGGCCTGCTGGCGCGTCACTCAGGCCTTCTATTTCAGCAGGGCTTGTTCTGGGGCTGCACGTGAGACACAAAGCTCCATCTGATAGGATCTCACCTTTTCCCCCATTCCAGTATTTATTTTAAAGAAGTTGGAGCTGATTCTGCCTTTCTGCTGCATGTGTTGCAGTAAAAATAAGAAATAAAAATGTCAGTCATGGAAATGTGCCAATGGGTTTCATGCTGATGACCCTTCTGCTTCAAAATTTGGTGACAGTGCAGCCTTTAGGCCAGGGTATTCCTGAAGTCAGAATTAATAAAATTCAGAGGCCTTGATACCTATAAATTTGATACTGTCCTAGGGAGCTGATGGAGAGTTGGGAATAAGAGGCTGTGCTGCAGAGCAGCTCTGAAGATCACCTAAGCCATGAACTTCTTAGAAGGCCTCAAGCAACTGGGCCTCTCATTCTCCCCTCCCCAAAGCTTCAGTATGGGCGGGGCTGTTAATACTGATCTACCTTAGGTAAAGGTAAAGGTAAAGGACCCCTGGATGGTTAAGTCCAGTCAAAGGCAACTATGGGATGCAGCGCTCATCTCACTTTCAGGCCAAGGGAGCCAGTGTTTGTCCAGAGACAGCTTTCCAGGTCATGTGGCCAGCATGATTAAACCGCTTCTGGCACAACGGGTCACAGTGACAGAAGCCAAAGCGCACGGAAACATCATTTACCTTCCCGCCGCAGTGGTTCCTATTTATCTACTTGCACTGCTAGGTTGGCAGGAACTGGGACAGAGTAACAGGAGCTCACCCCTTTTCGGGGATTCAAACCACCGAGAAAGCTCAGTGGTTTAGACCATAACACCACCCGTGTCCCTGATCTGCCTTAAAGAGTTGTTCTGATAATCCTTGTACATATAGACAGGCAAAGTTGGGGCACTCTTGCCTGCAAAATGTAGCATGAAAGTGTAGAACTTTTCTCTTTACGTCCTGTAATTCCTTTTTTTTCACTCCCAATGGGTGAAGCTTTGGGGAAACTTCCCTCCACACCATGGATAAGGCTCCAATCCCATTCACACTAACCTGGGCACCTCACTTTGCCCCACCCCCACCCCACCCCCCGTGACACTCCAAGAGAATAATGATGCTGCCATCTTTGCAAATCCCTAGACAGGAGACCAAGAGTACTTTTTAATATGCATTTGTGATTATTTGTGCTCTTGGTGGAGTTCAGGGGGGAGGATACAGGATCCCACTTTCAGTACTGTTTGTGCTTGCATTAGTTTCAGGGCAGAGATAATACCGTACTTCCAAGTCAGTGCATGTTCCATAATTTCCTGTGGAATCCTCTAACTTTTTATTCTGCAATGTTCTGCTTTATTTTTGTGTGTGTGTGTGTGTGTGTGCACGCTATAGCACTAGTAGCGCCCCTCCAGAGAGCAGTAAAGCAATCGTGTTTGGGAAGCATCACAGAACAGGACTTCCGGGTTAGCGCGAACGGCTAATGGCGGATTCCCTCCAAGCTCCGGAGGGAATCGGCTCCGCTGAAGATGGGTCTTGCCGTGCCGGCGACACGGGGACCCTCAGAAACCGCAGGCGCGGAAGCCTGCGGACTTGGTGACTCGGTGGGCACCTTAAGCGCCCTCCCCGACCCACGAAGAGCCTTTTTAAAGGCTACGGAGAGGGTACGGAGAGTGGCGTGGTGCTGAGAGTAGACCGCTACTTCAGTGGAGCGAAGCCGCGAGCCATGGCCGGAGAGCGCTGACTTTCTTCCCAAAATTCGGATTGGATAACAAAGGACCCGTGAGTAGTGGAATTTGGACTTTAAAAAATTTTTACCTTTTGAATTCGGCACGATCGGGGGATGTGTTAAAGGGAAGTCCGCACCCCCTCTACTTATAGACGATTTAAAGCAAGGAACGGAGAATTAAGGCGGAATGAATACTGTTTTGATGATTTAAAAGTTTTTCACAAATTTGATAGAAGTTTTCGTGCTGGAGAGAAAGGGAGGAACTTTGGAACTTTGTGTGTAATCCCCCCCAAAACCCGGGAGTGTCCTGTTTGTGTGCCGGAGGAAAAAGTGAAAGGAGTTTGACAGCTGTCAAAGGAGCTGTCAAACGGGCGGACAAAGTAAAGAATTTTGTTATTTAACAACTCTCTGAATTAAAGGTGATACATTTGAGCTGAGGTGATTGGAAACAAAGTAGTGATAATAACAAAGTAACAGATTATTGGAAAAGGACTACTAAATAACTGAAAGCCCCCTAGGGGGAATTAGTGACATTACAATGGCTGCAGAGGGAAAATTACTGGCGGAGATAGAAAAAATGTTCTTTCTCGTGGGAATCCTGCAAGAGCAGAGTATGGCTCTGAGCAAAGTATTTATGACCTTAAATTCTGAAACAAACAACTCTGCTGAATGCACAAAGGAGACGTATGACAAAAACTCTGCAGCTGAGCAGGAAGAGATGCTCTTGGAATTGACAGAGAGGAAAGAAGGAGTGCAGACACTACAAGTGGAAAATATCAATCAGGAATCTACACTGTTAGAGTACGAGCAAGAAGACCTTTGGATTACAAACCTGCGAAAGATGAGAAAGAAGAAGAGGGAAGTCCCTGGAGTACTTGGAATATTAAAACTAAAAAGAATAAAGCAACATGATTGGGACTTTCCTCTTGAGTATGGAAAAGTAGATGATCCTTCGCAGCAACCACTTTTAAACATTCTGGATGAAAGAAAATATGATGTGACTCTGACTGAACTCCTTCGGGGTCTTAGGACCAACAAAGAGGACTACCAATATAGTTGGCAGAGGGACTGACAGAGAATCAGACGCCTCGGACGTGAGGAATCCGGGCTAAGAACTATTTTTTGTTTGTTTTTTGGACATTTGTTTGGGAAGGGACAGAAACCGGGGCGGGGGGGGAGAGAGAATAGAACTATAAAATGTTATGATTTGTTTATTTGGTCAATGTGACCTATAATTAATATAATAAAGGGAAAAATTTGTGGAAGGGAAGTTAGATCAACCTTAAAAAAAAAAAGAAATTAATGATTATAAGAGAATTGGATAAGTTGAATATAGATAAACAAAAAGAATTAAATTTTTAAAAGCAATATGAATATGTTTAAGAGGTTAGGTAAGAACTTGCTGAATTAATTATTGGAACTGGGATGTAAGAGGAGGGGGTGGGGGGAAGTCAATGAAAGTGGGTAAAGAAAATTAGGGTATGAAATTGTATCTGTGTGTTTTTGTCTTTGTGTGTGTGTCTGTTGTTATAAAATGTAAAAACCCAATAAAAATTATTAAAAAAAAAAAGGGAAGCATCACAGAACAATTGCTAAAGCAGAAGGATGTGCGGACAGTCCAGTGTAAATCCACTGCTAGTCCACTATTGTTGCACCAGCGCCAGGTTGCAGAAGGCACTGCCTGCCTGCCCCCAAACCCACCCCAGTCTGGAGGGTCCTTAAGAGAAGTGCAGAAAAAAAATAAAGGGGTCTGTTGGGGGCTTAGACACAAAGGTCTGTTGGGCAACCAACACATTGCCCCTCTTTGTCCTTAACTACAGAGTTTGGCATCTAAGCATTACGTCAGACCCTCCTGAATCACAGGCCAGCTCCTTCCTGTTTTGTGCCCTCCAGATTCTTACAACCTGCTTTTTATGCACAAGCTGTTGTCAGCCTGCGCTGGGGGGGTTGTCCTAGGAAGCACAGTGTCATTTGGTTTTCGTCACCCTCCTAGAGCTTCCCCTTGCTTTAAAATGCTTTGGGTGTCAATGTGATGATTGTGAAGTATGGTTGCACTGCCTTAAAAGAAAGAAAACTTCAGAGTTTTTTCATTATTAGTATTACTCATGATGAGTGATGGGGCTGAATTTGTACAAAGAAAGGATGACACAGTTGCCTGGCACTTTCCACTTCCTCAAATGGTGAGAGGTTTTACGGCACAGCCTTTTTCAGCGTCCGTTTCCTGCACGGAAGACTTGTGGCATTTTCATAATATCTATTTATTTACAAATGCGCAAGTTTTCTTTATGTGCATCTGTGTTTGCGTGGGGAGGGTGCCAAGAAGCAAGCAGGCATCCAGGCGGCCCATTGTAACAGCCAAATTATCAGTTCCTCAAAAGCAACAGCTTCCTTTTTTTCAGCCACCTGCAAACCTCCAATTTTCTTTCTCTGTCGCTGCTGAACCCCTTCTGCCTCTGCTTGGGGCCCCTCCAGACATCCTTGTTATTGCACCTTTGTGATGATTTGTGCTCATGATGCTTTGGGGGCAGCCACATGCCATCGCATGTTTCCATGCCATTTCCAATGCTGTTTGTGTCTGCAAATGTATTGGGGAGGTCACATGGCTTCAGTCCAAATGTCAGGGAGTGGGCAGAGGAGGAATGGTGAAGACCACCTCCCCAGCCTAACCCTTCCAGAGAAGAGGAAGACAGTTCAGAATTACAACAGGGGGTTGAGAGAGAGGCAGATGAGGGGAAAAGCTGGGAAATAATGGCAGAGGAGGAGGAGGAGGAGGAAGAAGCACCAGGGGCTGACAGCTGATGGACTCCGTGTCTTTAAAAAGCATTCCAGCCCCCAGCCCCCCGAAGAGCTCAAAGACAGAGGGCACTTAGCGACACCCGTAGAGGAGGTGATGAGGATGACGAATGAGGAAGTGGAGAGTCACTTGGGACAACGCCGCTATCCAAGAGGCTGTGTTCTAAAGCCTCTCTCTGTAAATACTGAATAAAAAGCGGACGGTGAGAACATTCCTAGTCTTTGTACGTTCCTGGGCCATGGGAGTTGCTGGCAGCCGCCTGACACCAAACCAGTGTATATCCCATAACTTCTCAAGAAATTGCCATATCTTTTTATACCACAAATGTTCTGGTTTATTCCCCCACAGACATTTGTTGCACCACATCTCCTCTGGACAGCAATAATATGGTAGCCTTGGGGGAGCATTGCAGAACCCTCACTAAAGTGGAATGAATCCACCACTCATGCACTATGACTGTTTCAAGGGCATGGTGCAGAAGACATTCGCAATGAAGGACCCATCTGGAGGGGCCCTTAGGCAGGTGGAGTAGCTACCAGCCCCTAAAACACCTTCGGTTATCAGGCTATGCAGAAACTACAGAGAGAAGATTGTCTCTGTGCTTTGCAAGTCAAAAGTCCTTCTCCCATAATTAATACAGAAGCACACAAAGCAAAATAATCCATCCTCTTTTGGAGCAAAGGATGAGTATCTGGTGGTGAGATCTCAGTTTCCATGGATCTTTGCAATGCTGCCTCCTAAATTTTGGGAGACGTCAGGCAAGGCATCCTCAGTGGGCCCTCTTCGCTTGCAAAAAATGGGACACGTTACATCGCAATGTTCTTATACACTATCTGCCCTTATTTGGGTACAAGACAGGGCCAGGTCTTGCCCAACCTAGGCACCCTTTGGAGCCAGGCTTGCATATTCAGGGCCTGATAAGATAGGGAGACTCCCACACACACACCACTTCAAATGCATGGAGTGCTGTAAACACCTTCGCCAGAGCCAGTACAAGAAAGACGTCAAGAAGTACAGATAACTCCCTCGTTCTTGTATGCATTCCTTAGGATCTCTAAGATCTTTTACTTGGTCATCTTCCTCCTTCCTTCCTTTTGCAATGGAGATCAGCTCTTACTCTCATCTCCAGCCTTTCTCTCCACTGACTCCTTTCCTCTCTGTCAGCATCTTTCCTGAACCACAAGGTCCCCGGACTGGAACACACCGCTCTGAGTGAGGCCTTAAAGTTGTGCTGCGATTATTAAAGCAGCTCCACACCATATTCAGGAATAGCTTTGGGGGTGTCCCAAAGCAAGCATATAAAGCTAGGGTGGGGAAGGACCCATGGACCTCCAGAGAAGTTGGTAGGCTATAGCTCCCATCGTCCCTGCCCACTGGCCATTCTGGCTTGGACTGATAGGGGTTGTTGTCCCACAACACCTGGGGGGGCACAGGTTCCCTGCTGTTCCTAAAACAGCAATGCAGTGGGGTGGGGACCTCTTTAGGCAGCCACTTCTGAAGCATGGCATCAAGATTTCTCTTTGCTGGACTGCCATTCCATGCTTTGCATCCTTACAATTGCCAGGAACAAAAGCCACCAAGATCTGCACCAGCTGCAATAAAACATGTCTCTTCTGTATCGGTCTCCCATTGGAGAATGGCTTGACTTTTCCTGCAATGGTGCACTCTTCCACTGTCTCTTGAGACAGACAGATGCCAGCAATAACAAAAGTGGCTTCCTAGACAGACAGACAGACAGACAGACAGAGGCTGTAAATCTGGTGTGGGGAACCTCTAGTCCTCTGGATATGGCTGAACTGCAACTCCCATCAGCCCAGCAAGCAGGAATTATGGGAGCTGTAGTTCAGCAACCTTTGGAGGCCCAAAGGTTCCCCTCATCTGCTGTAAATCTTCCTTGGGCAGTCTGTTACCTAAAGTTTTTGTCCCTAACTTGGAGCTGATTTTTGCATGTGTGTTCATCACTAGACAACCACCACATCAAGTGATAACTCATATGGGTAAAAAAATCCAACCTGGGAGACGTTTTGTATCACCTGACTCTGTATTTTCCAGTGGAATTACCGTAGCTCACACATTCTGGCTCCAAATCCTATATTCACGTACCTGGGAGTAAGACCTACTGAATTCAGTGGGACTGAACTTCTGAACAGATTGCGCTGTCAGCTTGCCAGTTGCCAATGTTCAGAAATCAAACAACATGTACTGATGCATAGACTGGACCTTACATTTGTGCATTTGGTTCTGCTGTTTTTTGTGAGGCATCCTTACTAAACTGCATTTTGTTGTAATCTTTGAATGACATTTTCACCACCTTCTCTGTAACATTTGCAGTCCCTTGTTTCGTGTCAGCCTGTGAATTCACATTTATCATTGAGCAGTACTCACCCCTGCAAACTGCTGTCCTGTGGCTAAATGTGCTGATCACCACCCCTTTTCTGACTTGTCTTTCCAGCTCACAACCTCCAAGTACCCAGTGGTGGTGAAGATGGGACATGCTCATTCCGGAATGGGCAAGGTGAGTGGTATAACTTCTCTCCCAAGAGGCGCGAGAATGCAGCCCAGCTCAGGGCCCTTTGGTGGGACGCCTCAAGTGGGCTGATTTATCAGCTGCCCCATTCTGGAAGGAGAGTTATGTTTTCTTTTGTTTTCCAAGGCGTTATGTGTATTGCGCACTTAGGGTGACTTGCACTTTGGATGCTATCAGGACAGTCACATGTGAATCCACTTTCAGTTTGTGCCTGCCTAAGTTGAGGGTGCAGTCACTCTGCATCATTTCCAATCCGTGCCCAACCTGTAACTTCCTGCTGAAACTACACAACTTTTTATACCACAAATGTTCTGGTTTATTTTTGTCCCGCTTTCATTCAGCACACAGCAATAATGTGTTAGTGTTGTGGAAGCATTTCAGAACGCGTGGAAAAAATCCACCACAAATGCACTATTACTGTGTCAAGAACATGTTAGAGAATACACCTCAAGCTGAACTCCTGTCTGGTGGGCCACCTTGACAAAGTAGCTTCTCTCCCCTCTTGCTTACCTCTTGAATTTCGATGCTCCAAGCAGCTCTTTGTACTGTCGACTAGACCGGGCCAGCCTTGCTTGGAATGCAAAGGCCACCATCACCCAGACAAGAGAGCTGTTCAGCTCCTCCTTTGCACTTCCTTCCAAAAGTGCTTTCTCTCCAAAGCATTGCATGGCCGAAGCAGACACCCCTGAAACGATGGCACCTCGTATAATTCCCTAGTTTGCCTCTGGGGTCCCCAAGGGCTCTCTTTCCCAGGTCAGTAGGAGAAGGGAGTGCAGCTGAGCAGGAATCCACTCTCTTTCCCTGAACCCCTCCCAATATGAGTCTGTCCTCTTAGCAACATTTTGTAGTTGCTGCCTCTTTCAACATCATTGCCCTGCAACTCACAGAGAACTCTGCTTTTTAAAGGCTGGAAGCAGAGGTTGCTCCTAGATGACCTGCTTATTCGTCCTGATTTGCTTGCAGGGAGATTGGACAACATGTATTTGCTCTAGAATTACTAGTACGATCCAAGGAATGGTGGGAGCAACCAAAGGAACCTTAACCAATTTGATGAGCCATTTGCAGTTGCACTGTAACACTTGTATGCACTGGGCATGTGTGCTTGATCTTTTAATCAGCATTTGTTTGCAGGGAGGTTTTCCTTCATTCTGATTTGTTTTGCTACACTTTCCAGTGTGTTTCTCAGCTGTTTGCCTTATTGCAAAAAGTCTGATCTTTTGGGGAAGCAAGTTTGTTGCGCTCAGTCAGCTACATTTCTGTAACCCAAATTTGCTGGAATGCAGTTGAATCCCACTTGGAAATAGCAACAGCCTGGAAGTGCCTGGATGAACAGTCTAGAAAAGAGTTGAATCTGGTTTGAGACAGGCTTTGCTTCGCATGGGGTCCATCTGCACACCCAATGCCACTCTTTTGTCCATGGCCACTTCTGGTCAAGCAGTTTAAAAAATATTGCTGCCTTTGCAGGGGTTGGACAAGGTGACCCTCGGGGTCCCTTCCAACTCTACCATCATTCTATGAAATCCTGTTGGCCTGAGGGCAAAAGTGGGATGAGCATGAAGACACATCAGGCCTAGTGATCCCTCTTTCAAACCACCTCCAACTTAAAATAATAAAACAAAATTTGCCTCTGGCGCTTGGGAGAAT
The DNA here is from genome assembly GCF_964252035.2 of Podarcis erhardii. Lineage (NCBI taxonomy): Eukaryota > Metazoa > Chordata > Lepidosauria > Squamata > Lacertidae > Podarcis > Podarcis erhardii. The sequence goes on from NC_138515.1 coordinate 1,424,100, forward strand.
GGGCCACGCCCACCTTTGGATTTCCTCTCATTCTTTGGATGAATGAAGCTTGTGGAAAAGTGACCGCAAGTGGCTGTTGTGTGTGTGCAAGTCAAGGACAGGTTTTTAAAGGGGCAGAACCCCAGGAGTCGCTCACTGTTTGGGGAGTGGGCTTTGCTTGCGTGGGGCACAATGAGGCAAGGGGAAGCTTCTGTGTGTTTGCTTACAGGTCAAGGTGGAGAACCAGTATGACTTCCAAGACATTGCCAGTGTGGTGGCCCTCACCAAAACCTACGCCACTTCAGAGCCCTTTATTGATGCCAAATATGACGTTCGCATCCAGAAGATTGGCAACAACTACAAGGCCTACATGTGAGCTTGGGGCTGGGGCTGCTGCTTGCCTTCCTCTGCACCCTTGGAGATGCTGCCCCGTGATTCCCGCCCCCCCCCCCCCGCTTGCCTTCTCAGTGCCGGAGCATAGAGAGGGTGTGATGCAGTCCATCAACCAGGACAGACAGGTGCCCACAGTGATCCCTCTGTGGCATGTCACGAGTCATTGGAGGTGCTGCTGGGCATTCTTCCGTATTCCTGTGGGTGGAGAAACAAAACCATTTCTCCCTACAGTCATTGCCTTGTCCCTTTGTCTTTCTCTGCAACCTTCCTGACACTAACAGTGCCTTCTCTCCCATGGCAGGAGAACCTCCGTCTCGGGGAACTGGAAAACCAACACAGGCTCTGCCATGCTGGAGCAAATAGCCATGTCGGACAGGTAAGTGGCAAAGCATCAGAGATGGGGCTCTGATTTGGGTGGAAATGACTGGGAACAATTTTTGCCCAAAGATGGAAACTTACTGGAAGAATGAGAAACCAAGACAGTAAACTTTTTAATACAGAGTGGAAATCATTTATTGAATATTTGCAAAATTATTATAAACAGATTAAATCATGAGCAGGATTGATGTAAAAATGTGCAGTGGTATAAAATACATATTGATTACAGTGGTACCTCGGGTTAAGAACTTAATTCATTCTGGAGGTCAGTTCTTAACCTGAAACTGTTCTTAACCTGAAGCACCACTTTAGCTAATGGGGCCTCCTCCTGCTGCTGCTGCGCCGCCGAAGCACGATTTCTGTTCTCATCCTGAAGCAAAGTTCTTAACCCGAGGTAATATTTCTGGGTTAGCGGAGTCTGTAACCTGAAGCGTATGTGTCAGAGCTGCCTCTAGGTCCCAGCTCACAGAGGACCAACGCCAGGCTGATGTTATGTACAAAAGTCTTTATTGAAGTTTAATTTCCATTTCAAAGCCAGAGCATGCAGCCCTACGTCTAGACTCTAGATCGGCGAAGTCCCGTCTGAGTCTCCGCCCCTTCCACACCAGTTTAAGATGCTAGCCCTGCTCCACCTCCTGTGCTGCTCTCTTCTCCTCTGGGTCCTCCTGCCCTCTGGGGCATTGCCCTTTCTGGACTCTTCCGACGCTTAGCTCCTCCCCCTGCCTCCGGCGTGCTTTAGGACCCGGTTCCCAATCCTCACTCTCTGCTGTCCCGCGCTCCTGTACATTTGAACTTGCTTCTCGCGCCAACCCAGTGACCTTTCTCCTAACCGTTACACTACTTCTATCACTGCTTCCCTCTTCCGTGACACTGGCCGGATCTGACCTCCCTTCCATTGTCCGACTCTCCGAGGGAGGCGTGGTAGACTCTGCCTCGTCTCCTCTCCCTGGTGGGGAAAGCACTGGCCCCGATGCCTGGGACTCTTCCCCCCCACTCTGCTCTGGTGGGGAAGCTGGTCCTGATTTCCAACTACTGCTCTGGGAGTCCCTGCTGCCCCCTTGCTCCTGGGGCGTTCCCCTTGGGACCCCCCTGCCCCTGGCCACTGGCGCTCCCTTCTGTGAATCTTCCGATTCGCTGGAGAGGCTCATGGAATCCCTCGGACCACTGTCCCCTCCTACGCTCCCTTCGGATTCCTCCCCCTCACTCTCCATCTCCCATCTTCCCTGTGCCTCAGCTCCTGAGCCCCTGACATCCATCCCCCCCTCGAAGCCCCCCCTTCCCCCCTCCCCTTCTTCCGGTGTGGGTTCTGGGTGCTCCAGTATTGTGGGGGTGAGTGCAGGGTACAGTTCTTCCCCCGTGGCGTGCAGCCAGCCGGATAAGTCCGGGGAGTCCTCCATGGTCCCGTCGACGGCGATCTCCTCTGCTTCCATCTCTTGGGAGGTGTGTTCGAAACCTGGATCTACCCCCAACTCGCCCGGTGCCCCCCCTTCCTCTGTTGTCTGGGGTGACACTGCGTGCCATGGTCCCCTCGGCAGTTCTCTGCGCCAGCCCACCTCAGGTTGATCCTCCCACCAATAAGATCCGCCTGTACCAAACCCTGAGAGGGATCCCTCTGGGGAGCTGGTCTCCTGTGACGCCTCTTCAGCTGAAGAGAAACCCTGGAATGTGCTGGTTGAGAGTGTGGGTGTGAAAAGATATTCGTCGAAATAATCCGCCGGCATGGGCCTGTGTGGGTACAGTGCGTGGAACTCGTCTTTGAGGTAGTGCTCCTCCACCGCATAGTACGGTACCCAGTTGTTGGCGCTGGCCGGGGTACCTTCCCTGGCTAGTAGATATTCAACCCCCTCTTCCCCCCATCTCGAGTCCAAGATCTCCGTGACCTCGTTGAGCGGCTCCTCCCTCGGCGGCCCCCCCTTGTGGGAGAGCCTCTGAGCGGGCTAGGAGCTGTCCCTGGTGCTTGGAACCTGTGAGGTGCCTTATAAGGCGTGAGCACCGATCTATGAAAGACCGGGTGCATTCTGGATCCTTCCGGGAGTGTCAACCGGAAGGCCACTGGGTTGATCTGTGCCTCGACTTGGTAAGGCCCTAGCTGCTTGTGACCGAGCTTCTTCTTAGCTAACGATCTGGCCGGCACTGCCTGGGCTGCTAACCAGACCCAGTCCCCCACCCGTATGTCCTCACCAACTCTCCTGTGTCGGTCTGCCTGCATTTTGTAAGCGTGTTTAGCTAGCTCCAACTGCCTTCGGAGCTGTTCGTGGACCTCCTGTAACTCCGCCGCCCAGTCCTCAGCTCCCTGCGGCTCCCCCTCCCCCACTTTCTCTAACCCCGGGAAGGTTCTGGGATGCCGCCCATTGTTGGCGAAAAACGGTGTCACCCCCGTGGACACGTGCTTCGTGTTGTTGTAGGCAAACTCAGCCAGCGGTAGATAGTCCACCCAGGTCGAGGGCTGCTGGTTCGCGTAGCATCTCAGGTACTGCTGCATGATGGCGTTGACCCTCTCCGCTTGTCCGTTGGTCTGCGGGTGTCTCGCCGACGATAGGTTGACCTTGACGTTCAGGATGCCCATCAGCTTCTGCCAGAAACTCGAGATGAACTGGCGCCCCCGGTCGGACAGGATAGACCGTGGTAGGCCATGCACCTTGAACACGTGGTCTATGAACATCTTGGCTGTCTGTTCCGCTGTGGCCACCTTCGCGCAAGGAATGAAGTGGGCCATCTTGGTGAACAAGTCCACTACCACGAGTACGGCTGTCTTGCCTCGCGAGCTGGGCAGATCTGTGACGAAGTCCAGGGCCACTTTCTCCCACGGCTCAAGGGGCGTCTGTAGCGGTTCCAGCAATCCCGCCGGCGGCCTGTGTACTGGTTTGGCTCTTTGGCATGTGTCGCACCTCTTGACGTAATCCTCGACTTCTCCCCTCATCTTGGGCCACCAAAAGTCTCTGGCTACTAATTCCACCGTCTTCTCTTTGCTGAAGTGCCCAGCGCTGGGTGCGTCGTGTAACTGCTGCTGTACCTTCGCGCGGAGGTCGTCTCCCGGCACGTAGAGGGCCCCTTTGCGGATAAGCAATCCGTCGCGTATCTGAAACTCATCGTCCTTCGCTGTGCCGCTTCGCACCTCCTCCATCTTGGATCGTGCGAAGGAGTCTGTCTGCAGCGCACAACGTACTGTGTCCAGGTCCACCGTGGCTGCGGCGCATGCCCACGCTTTCGGTGCGAAAATGTGCTTGGCTGCCGCCGGTGCCTCTGCCTCGAGATACTGCGGCTTCCTGGATAGCGCATCCGCCATGATGTTGCTGTCTCCTGGGATGTATTCTATTCTGAAGTCGAAATCTGCAAAGAACTCCGCCCTTCGGATGTGTCTCTGGTTCAGGAACCGCGTCGTACGCCAGTACTCCAGGTTCTTGTGGTCCGTGCGAACTTGCACTGTGTGTTTGGCTCCGATGAGGAAGTGCCGCCATGCCTTGAAGGCTGCATGAATGGCCAGCAGTTCCCTGTCTCAGATGGTGTAGTTCTGCTCCAACTTGCTGAGTTTCCTGGAGTAGAAAGTTTCCTTGCGGATCTTGCTGCAACAGGACTGCCCCCACAGCTCTGTCGGAGGCGTCCGTTTCAACCCTCATGGGTTTGCTGGGGTTCACATGTAGCAGTTGTTCTTCGGATGCGAAGAGTCGCTTGAGCTTCTGAAAGGACTTCTCCGCCTGCTCCGTCCAGATGAACTTCTTCTTCTTGGAGCTGAGGGTGTCTGTGATGGCCGCCGTTTGCATCGCGAAACCCTTGATAAACTTGTGATAAAAGTTGGCGAAGCCGACAAACTTCTGGACCTCCTTCCGATTGCGCGGGCTCTTCCAGTCCAGCACCGAGCGGACCTTGGCGCTGTCCATGGCGAGACCCCTGTCGGACAGCTTGTAGCCCAGGAAATCCACCTCTGTCATGTCGAACTGGCACTTCTCCAGTTTGGCGTAAAGTCTGTGCTCCCGTAGCCTCTGCAGGACTTCCTTGACATCTCTCTCGTGAGCCTCCTGCGATTCCGAGAAGATCAGAATGTCGTCCAGGAAGCAGACGCACTTCTTGTAGAGGAGCCCCGCCAACACATGATGCATGAAGGCTTGGAAACAGTGGGAGCCATTTTGCAAGCCAAACGGCATAACTCTGTATTCGTAGGTGCCCAAAGGCGTAAACATGGCCATCTTCCACTCGTCGCCCTCCCTCATGCGTATAAGGTTGTACGCCCCTCGCAGATCCAACTTGGTGAAGATGCGACCCTTCCACACCGTCGCCAGCAGGTCGTCGATCTTGGGCATGGGGAACGCCGTGGGCTTCGTCCTCGAGTTTATGACCCGGTAATCAACTACAAGCCTCTTTTGGGGCGTGTCTTTTTTCTTCACAAAAAACACGGGGCTGCCCCCCACCGCTTTGGATTCTCGGATGAATCCCCGCTTCAAGTTGAGGTCTATGAACTCCCTGAGTTCCTGCAGTTCATCTTCAGACATGGAATACAGTTTTCCAGTCGGCAGCGTCGCCCCCGGCAGGAGGTCAATCTTGCAATCGTATGGTCTGTGGGGGGGTAGTTTGTCCGCCTCCTTCTCGCAGAAGACCTCCAAGAACTCTCTGTATTTGTCGGGTACCGCTTGCAGCATGCCCAAGTGTAACTGCGTTCCATCTTCCGGCCCTTCATCTTCCTGGGTGGGCAGTATGCAGTGTGCTGCGCAGTAGGAGGAGCTGAAAGTCAATTGGCACTGGTACCATGCTAATGCCGGACTGTGCCGGTCCAGCCAACTCATGCCCAACACTATGGGCGTGTCTGACAGGTGGGTAACATTGAAGCTGATGACTTCGCGGTGGTTTCCAATTTGCATCACCATTGGCGGCGTTTGCTGTAGCACTTGTCCCCCCAGTAGCTCTCTGCCGTCGACTGTCACTACTTTGAGGGGCATCGTGGCAGGCAGGAGTGCTATGCCATGTTGCGTGATGAAATCCACTCCTATAAAGTCTGCATTGCTGCCAGAGTCAATGGTAATAGGCACTTCCATGGTGAGGCCATTGGGAAGCTGGAGCGCTGCGGTGAGCTGCACCACTGGTTTGGGTGGGAGAGGGTCTGTGGGCTGTAAGATCTCTGGGGACTGCTTCACTGACTCGTCTGGCTGGGCCCCAGTGCCTATGATTCCAGCCAGACTCCGTCGTTTCCCTGCTGTGGTACATGCTGCTGAACTGCTTCTGTAATTGTCACGCAGGCTGCAGTGTGCTTGTGCAACCTCTGGGGACACTCTTTCGCCATGTGCTGAGCACTGTCGCAGATGTAACACTTCCTGTTCCCTCTAGGAGGCTTCGTTTTGACTGCTCCCGGCGTTAGGGCTCTGGCTGCTGACTGAGCCTTGGCACCACCTATCTCCATCGGCTCCTCTCCCCCTCCCAGTGGAGGCATGGATTGAGCGCGCGCTGTGTCCCTGGGAAAGAGAGGAGGTGCTCTTGCTGGCGTGCGTCCCCAACGTCCTTCGTCTTTGCTCCAGGAACGTTCTTCCAGACGCACCCCAATCGTCAGCGCCCTCTGGACCACTTCTTGAGTGCTCTGGGGTCTCTCCCCCCTTGCAATTTCGTCTTTCACAGCCCCATTCAACCCCTCCCAGAAAAGGTCCCTGACGGCAGCTGAATCTTTTTCCCATCCCAGCGCGTTGACCAATGCAAAATAGCGGGAGTGATATTGCCTCACAGTGGCTCTGCCTTGTTTTAATCCATGTATCTCTTTCCTGGCAACATCCACATCTATCGCTGATAAAAAACAAGCGTCCATCGCCTTAAGGAAGGCTTCTGCATCTTGGAGAGCTGGGTCCTTATCTCGCCACAGATTACGCAGCCACGCTTTAGCGTCTCCGTGGAGATGAGTTAGTATGAAACCCACTTTCTCCTGCTCATCTCTAAAGTCCTTCTCCAGCAACTCTAGCGCGTACATCACATCTGCTCTGAAGTTAGGATACTGCTGCAGATTCCCATCGAAATGAGACACGAGGCTGCCTCCTCTCTTTCCCAGCCCAATCCCCTCTGGTCTGGTTCCCGGCGCCCCCTGTTTAGTCAACATTTCCAACCTGATTTGCAGATCTTTGCAGGCAACAGCGGCTTCGTCTTCCCTCTTCCTAGATGCTAGAATTTCCGCGTTAAGTTGTGCCACTGCGTTTTGCAGGGCTGTTATGTGTTCTTCGGTAGTCATCTTGTCTTGCTTTCGTGAGCTCGCGAAGCACCAATCTTCGCCCCTCGCTGTGTCCACTCACGCTGCAAGGTTTTTATTGAGACGGGACTTACTGTCAGAGCTGCCTCTAGGTCCCAGCTCACAGAGGACCAACGCCAGGCTGATGTTATGTACAAAAGTCTTTATTGAAGTTTAATTTCCATTTCAAAGCCAGAGCATGCAGCCCTACGTCTAGACTCTAGATCGGCGAAGTCCCGTCTGAGTCTCCACCCCTTCCACACCAGTTTAAGATCCTAGCCCTGCTCCACCTCCTGCGCTGCTCTCTTCTCCTCTGGGTCCTCCTGCCCTCTGGGGCATTGCCCTTTCTGGACTCTTCCGACGCTTAGCTCCTCCCCCTGCCTCCGGCGTGCTTTAGGACCCGGTTCCCAATCCTCACTCTCTGCTGTCCCGCGCTCCTGTACATTTGAACTTGCTTCTCGCGCCAACCCAGTGTCCTTTCTCCTAACCGTTACACTACTTCTATCACTGCTTCCCTCTTCCGTGACACTGGCCGGATCTGACCTCCCTTCCGTTGTCCGACTCTCCGAGGGAGGCGTGGTAGACTCTGCCTCGTCTCCTCTCCCTGGTGGGGAAAGCACTGGCCCTGATGCCTGGGACCCTTCCCTCCCCCACTCTGCTCTGGTGGGGAAGCTGGTCCTGATTTCCAACTACTGCTCTGGGAGTCCCTGCTGCCCCCTTGCTCCTGGGGCGTTCCCCTTGGGACCCCCCTGCCCCTGGCCACTGGCGCTCCCTTCTGTGAATCTTCCGATTCGCTGGAGAGGCTCATGGAATCCCTCAGACCACTGTCCCCTCCTACGCTCCCTTCGGATTCCTCCCCCTCGCTCTCCATCTCCCATCTTCCCTGTGCCTCAGCTCCTGAGCCCCTGACAGTATGTAACCCGAGTTACCACTGTATATGGGATAAAGAAGAATTTGGTTCAATTTGGAAATGCAGCATAAGTATTATAACCATAGGGAACCGCAGAAAGAGGGGGATTATGCTATATATAATCATTTGTATCTTTGTCTTTATTTGTTCTTTGCAAAATGAAAATCATAAATAAAATAATATTAAAAACGAAAATGACTGGGAACTGAAGGGGAGTGGATTACATCCAGGGTCTGGCAAAGAGGAGGGCTTCCTGTCTAAAAATTGCCAGAGCTAAAGGTAATGAGACGGAGGCTCTCACTTGCTCCCCCTCATGGGCTCAGAGTCACCGCTGCTCTCTTCCCCTCCCCGACCCCCGGATTCACCAACAGGTACAAGCTGTGGGTGGACACTTGCTCAGAAATCTTTGGTGGTTTGGACATCTGTGCTGTGGAGGCTCTGCATGGGAAGGATGGACGGGACCATATCATCGAGGTGAGGCGCTGGGCACATGGGCACCTGCACCTGCCTGTGCATGGTTCTCGCCCCCACTTGCCCTAAATATGAATCAGCTTGCAAATTGCTTTTTAAAGGAAGCCTGTTGATTAATTGAAGACTTTTGAGTGAGCAATCTACCTTTTGTCTGTTATTTGTAACCAACGCAAATGAACTTCAGACCTTTAGTGTGTAGGCCTTACCAGAGATCCAGGGTGGCATTGTGGATAGGCTGCCACAGACCATAGAATCATAGAATTGTAGAGTTGGGAGGGACCCTGAGGGTCATCTAGTCCAACCCCCTGCAGTGCCGGATTTGTTTGGCCAACATGGGGCTCAAACCCATGACCCTGAGATGAAGAGCCTCGTGCTCTGCCGGCTGAAAGGCCCTGCTCCAAATCCCTGCTCAGCTGTGAAGCTTGGCTGTGGCCTCAGGCCTATTCCTGCCTTTACCAGACATCATAAGGTTGTTGTGAGTTAAAGGAGGGTGGCTCCACGCAGCCTGGCCTGAGCTCCACAGATGTTGCCTGGGATAAAACTGCAACCCCTAAAATGCATGTTTTGGAGATATTAACTACTCACAGTTTGAAACTACCATTCATTCTTAGAATGAAAGACCTTTTTTGTTCTTCATTTGCTATTGCATAAACACACAAGAACCAAAATAGCTCCCCATAGACTAAGATGTCCTTAATTTGCTGCCTGCCCCCCAAAATTTTGTTTTACATTAAAAATGCATTCATTGAATAAAATGGGACCACACAAATGAAAGCTTGAGCTCTTTAATCTGCTGATTAAATCTATTGAAGGTAGCAGGTCTTGTTTTTTACCCCATGTGGTTAAACCCGTGCTTAATGTGCTGCCCTGCTTTGGAGAGCTCTGCTGCACATTGAGAAAATCCATTCAGCTGCCCAGTCCATTGGATGCCATTGCAGCCGCATCCATCCTTGAGAATGACAAGAGGTGGTGTGTCCCTCACTCTGCCCCACACTGCCTTACCCATGTGCCTTCGGGGTGGGGGGGACACTTGCGCCCTCTAAAGGCGACAAAGTGCTAAAAGTCAGCGGAGCCACAGTGGATCCCAGCCAGCGACTTCTTGGCTTCCTGGATCAGGCTGCATTTTTGAGTCACCACCCGTTGCCTCATGCGGTTCTGTTAATACTACTGCTTAGCGCTTTTATACATATTTTCTCAGTAATCCTTTCCTCAAATATCCTGTAATGTGGCTTATCATCACGATCTCCAGACTTGGAGGGAGGGATAGTGTGTGTGTGGCAAGGCCCCCTCAGATGCATGATTTGAACTGGGAACCTTTTGTTTTCAGCACAGCCTCTTTGCTACTGTGCCATGCTAAGCCTGGCTGTATTTGACATGCTAAGCCTGGCTGTATTTCTTATTTCCTGATTGTCTCCATCTACATGTTTGGCTTTGAGCCTTAGGAAACCCCATTGTCTGTGTGCTGGGTGTATCTTACATAACTAATTTAAAACAGGGGTGGGGAGCCTGTACTATTGGACTCCAGATCCCATCAGCTCCAACCCAACATGGCCCATGGTGAGGAATGATGGGAGTTGTAGTCCAGCAATGCCTGGAGGGATCCAGGTTCCCCACCCCTGACCTTTTGCAAAAGACCCTCCTGCTTCCCCACTCAGCCTGATTTGGGAAAGGAGATCACCACCTGCTCTTTCTCCTTCTTATCTCAGGTTGTGGGATCCTCCATGCCGTTAATTGGAGACCACCAGGATGAAGACAAGCACCTGATAGTGGAGCTGGTGCTGACACGCATGGCACAGGCCATCCCTCGCACACCTGTGCCCTCGCCTGTGCGCTCGGCCTCAGGACAACATGCCCAGGTATTGCACCTCCTTTCTCTTCCCCTTTACGCTCCCCGAGATGAGGCTTTCACTGCACAATCCCCAGGCATCTCTTACCAGAAGTAACTTTCATGAACTTCTGCAGAGTTGCTTTTAGGTGAAGTGGGGATAGGATTGCAGCTTTCACCTCATCACCACAACTGTGTGTGTCCATATATGTAATGATTATTCATCACTTCCTCAAAGGCAAAGGAGAAGGGACCATAGGCAGAGAGATGGCAGAGCAGGGGACTGTGCGGAAGTGTGTGTTCACTCATGGCTGTGGTTACCTTGGGGCTCTGGCCTGGGGTCTCTGTGTTGTAGCTCCATGGAACAGCCCAGTGCATGTGCCACTGCTTGCAAGGCCCCTGACATCTTCCCAAGTCAAAAGGTTGCTGGGTCAAGATGACGTGGCGCTCAGGATATGGAGACCCCAGAGACGCGTTGCCAGTCAGAGCTGACATTCACAGTCACAAACTGTCCTGCTGGATCTGACCAAGAGTCCACCTGGCCCAGTGTCCTGATTCCAGCCTTGGACAGCCAGATGCCTCGGGGAAGCTTACAAGGGGAGTCAGAAGCAGCATCCCCAGCACCTGGTATCCAGAGCTCCTAGCTACCTCCAGAGGTTCTGTCAATGCACGGTGGCTCCTTGCTACTGGCAAACCTGTTTGCCTCTTCAAGTCCTCTCAGCTAGTCATTGGGTGTCTGCACACACACAGCATGAGCATGTGCATTTGGCACTCAATGCAGGTGCCTTTGGGGGGTGCTGTACACATCATCCCTTCGTCACCCCATTCTCCCGCTATTTTGCTTTGCGCCAAGAATGCACTTCTCAAGCGCTTCCTGCCTATGTAAGCCCACCCAGAGAGAGCGCTTTCTCAGGGCGCCTCCAGCTGGGACAGAACTACTGATGCTGGAGGGCTGCGCAGCTCCCCGCACCATGTTTAACTTGTCTATGAATGAAATAGGCAAAGCAGGAAGTGGTAAACTTATCTGCCTCTGTATACTGAAAAATATCCTCGGTGCATCAGGAAAGCAACGCTTTCAAAAGACTGGGTGTTTGTTGGTTTTGGTTTGAAAAAACAAGCTGTGTGGAAACACTAAACAAGAGGAGGGGAATAGAGCGCACTGTTGCACACTAGTTAGAAATATGCCCACCTTTGTGTGCAGACAACATGGAAGTCACTGTTGCTTTAGATAACGTTATCACACACAGGAGTGCACAACTGCAAACTGCTGTGTTCAAAAGTGCTATGTGAAGAAACAGAAGCCCTGTGCTTTTCAAAGGTTAGGTGTGTACACAACCTTTGTCACCCTATTGAGTGAGGGGGACTCAAGTAGCTGAGAAGCACTGCTTGGCTGCAGGATGGGGGCGCTGGCGTGGACACCACCAGATGCTGATGGTCTCTAGCTCTTCTCGGCCCCAGTCTTCATGCCCAATGGTTGGGGACGAGGCAGTTGTGGTCTTCACAACTGGAGAGCACCTGGTTCTTCCATTCCTGCTGTAAACCCTTCCCTGGCTGACATAGGCGCCGACTCCATGGGGCCTGAGGGGGCCCGAGCCCCCTCAAAAATTCGTTTGGGGGGGCTCAGCCCCCCCAATAATTTAAAAAAATTATTACCTTAAATTTCGCTCTATAACACGCAGATTTTTTCTCCTAAAAAGTAAGGGGAAATGTCTGTGCGTGTTATTGAGCGAATGTGTGGTCCCTGGAGCTGACTCCGGAGCGCAGGGGCAAAAATAGGCAAAAATCAGGCAAAAATAAGATCGGGCAGTCGGGCGGAGGGAAGGCGGAAGCTGCTGCTTTCCTGCATTCTGCCTCAGGGTCTTACTGCCCACCCGCTTCTGTTGCTGCGTTTGCTCAAACTCAACAAAGAGCAGGGAATCCCCTGCCCTCCTGGCAAGCAGAGGGTTAAGGAAAGGATCGAGTCCTTCCTTCTAATTATTTCCTAGTCACACTGCGTGCCGGCTCCAGCCCACCACCTCCTCCTCTCCGTGCTCTAGGGACTCGCAGGTGGGAGAGAGAGAGAGAGGGCTGGCTTGGGGGGACCGGGACTTTTGCCTTCCTTTCCTCCCCCCCACCCCGTTAAACTCCTTCCCTGCATTCTTAGCCAGCTGCTTCTCCGCACACCCCTCTTGTGCTTCTTGTCCCTTCTGTGTTTTTCCTTCCCTCCCCATTTAAAACGTGGTGACAAAGCACGGATCCACATGGATCCTCAGGATTTTTGCATTGGGTCACCCCAAATTCACCATCAGATCACATTAGATGTCCATGGCTACAGTCTGTACCAAAAAAATCACGCACCCACTGTTGCCTGGAGCTGCAATGGTGCAAAAACGTGGTTACAAAGCATGGATCCACAGGATCTTTGCACTGGGTCACCCCAAATTCACCATCAGATAACATAGCATGTCCATGGCTACAGCCTGCACCAAAAAAATCACGCACCCACTGTTGCCTAGGGTCACAGTGGTGCAAAAACGTGGTTACAAAGCACGGATCCACATGGATCCTCAGGATTTTTGCATTGGGTCACCCCAAATTCACCATCAGATCACATAGCATGTCCATGGCTACATCTTGCACCAAAAAAATCACGCACCCACTGTTGCCTAGGGTCACAGTGGTGCAAAAACGTGGTTACAAAGCATGGATCCACATGGATCCTCAGGATTTTTGCATTGGGCTACTCCAAACTCACTGTCAGATATTGAAAATCTTTATAAAATAGAGAATTAAATACATACAGAATGTTAAATTTTCAGTTTCGAAATATTAGTACTAGTTTAGTACTGTATTTCTATATTACTATAGTACTGTAATTGTTATTTTCAAATACTTAAATATTTTTAGAGTGTAAGACCCAATTAAAGCCCGTTATTTACATACAGTATTACAGTATTTACATACAGTATTAGGCATACTGTATTAACTTTATTAACTGTATTAAAGCATTAACTTTGAGATATTATTTTTATTTAATGAACCCTCAGCCTTATTCAAAGTAAGCTTAAATTAGCTATTTCACTTATTAATCAAAGTGCTATTACTGTGCGACAGCAATATTTTATGTTTTATTCTTTTAATGATAGTTTAGGATTTATTTAAATATCATTTCAATCTTTTCAGAGCTATATATTCACTGCTCTGTAATAGTCTATAAGCATAATTGTTACTGTAAATTAAATTAGCTTTTTACGAAAATACCGTGCGTGTTTATGTTTTGTTTCTTTTTTCAAAGCCAAAAAGTGTTTCAGGCTTGTCGAGTTTCCCGGAGTGTGGAGTTATAGAGAGTCGAGTTTTCGGGGTTCTAATGTTGATCATATGACTCTAAAATACTTTTAAAAAAACTTTAAAACTCACTAATTTTCATCTAAAATTTAGAAAACTTCCCGGGGCAGGACCCCGGTATGGGCCCCCCCAATATTTTTTATAAGTCGGCGCCCCTGCTGGCTGAGCCATGTGGCCCCTCAGGCTCAGTGGAGTGCCTTAAGTTCTGCTATTAGGAGAAGTGGAGAAAACCACATCTTCCTCTCTGACTCTCCTCCACACTTTGTGACCAACAAGTAGATAGTTGCTCCACCTTAGTATTTCCCAACTTGGTGCTCTCCAGATGTTGCACAGCATCAGCCAGCGTGGCCAGGGTTCAAGGGCACTGGGAGGTGTAGTCCCAACAACGTTGGGCAGGCAAAGGGCAGTGCTGTGGCACCATTCTGGGCAGCGGCTGTTCTGACTCCATAGAAGAGCAGCTTCTTCGTATTTTACAAAAACAAGAGAGAGGGGAAAGGTGTCTCCCTTGGCTCTTTCCCTGATTATGGGATGTTCTGTGTTCTGCTCCACTTGCTGATGGGGGCCTACCCAAGAGATCCAATGGAGCAGAAGTCCCATGGGACCCACCTGCCCATGTCTCTTCTCTTGGTGAGCTTGGTCAGGTGGGCATCCCCAGGCGGTGCTGGGCGTGAGCAGCCCCATGGGCATGCTAGGGAAGGATTCACAGCCAGGAACAAGACTAAGACCACAGTGGCAGTGGTGGGAGCTGTCACCTTCACAATGTTGGGAGGCCATCAGGCTCCTCCAGCCCTGCTTGAGAAGCTTGCCTCTGTTGGGCAGGTGATGATTGGCGAAATACACATGGAGAATGGCACCAGCTGGGCCAGAAGGTATGGAAACGTCCAGCCTCTGAGAGAAGAAGATGGGAATGTGGTTCTGACCATTCCCTGCCATTAATCTTTCACTTTGGTTCTGTCCTCAGGCTCAGCCAGCTCCAGCTGGGCAGCGACAAGGCCCTCCAGCCCAGCAGAGACCCCCGCCACAGGGTAAGGACCCAACATCAAGAAGGCCAGGGAACTGGGGCTCACACGAGGGTGCAGAAGGGCTCATAAGTCTGGAGCTGGGGGAGAGGCTTAGAATCCTAGAATCGTAGAGCTGGAGGGACCCCGGGGGTCGTCTCATCCAACCCCCTGCAAGAACCCACCACCTCCCCAGGGAGTCTGCTTCACTTGGGAAGTTGTGGGCTCTCCTTACCAGAAGCCTTCTGTGTGTGCGTAATCACTGGGTTGGGATTTCTGAGGACCCATTTCAGTCGTGACAGGTTTCTTCTCTCTCCTTCTCTCTCCTGCCAGGAGGCCCGCAGCACCCGCCTCCGGGCTCTCAGCGCCCTCCTTCTCAGCAGCGCCCTCCCCCGCAAGGCCAGCAGCTCTCGGGCCTCTCCCCTCAGCCAGGGGGCCCCCCAATGGGCCAGCGCCTGCCCAGCCCCACCACCCACCAGCCTCCGACGCAGGCACAGCAGCGCCCGGCGGGGCAACGCCAGCCTGGCCCGGGGGCCCAGCAGCCTCGCCAGCAGGGCCCGCCGTCCGCACCACAGTCCCCCCAGCCCCAGAGGGGTCCGAGCCCCAGCGGAGGCGGGCAGCAGCCATGGCAACAAGGGTCCCCTCAGCAGCAGCAGCAGCAGCAGCAGCGGCCTGGGGGAGCAGGCCCACCCAAGGCAACCTCCGGGGGGCCCCCAGGGCCACAGCAGCAGCAGCAGCAGCCGCCACAACAGCGCCCCCCAGCGGCTGGAGGTCAACCACGGCAACATCCGCGGCAGGGCAGCCAGGGGGGCCCACCTCAGCAGCGCCCTCCAGGGGCAGGAGCACAGCAGCAGCGCCCAGCACCTCCCACAACCCAGCAGCCAAGGCCTAGCACTCAGGGGCAGGGCCCCGGGGGCCCCGGGCAGCAAGGCGGCCGCCCTCCACCAAGTCAAGGCAAACCACAAGTGGCCCAGAAACCCAGCCAAGACCTGCCTCCCCCCCAGCCCCAGCTGAAGTAAGCGGTGGACTCCGGGGCTCCTTGGGGAGGGCGGGAGGGGCAGCTGGAAGCAGTCATGGCTCCTTGCCTGTGTTGCCGGCTTAGCTGGGGGGCAGCTGGGTGTGGTGACTTGGCAGGATGCTGGGGGGGGGACAGCTTCTCAGGTGTTATGGGGCCTCAACAGAGCTGTGTACACCTTGATGCCACCCTAATGCCGTGCAGAATGAGCTATGCAAAGTAAGTGCATTTGCATATAGCTGCAGAATAGTTTCTGCTTTTGCCCTCTTACCAATGAATCTGAAATTCCTGGGTGGAGGGAGGGACTTGCACAAAGATGAGAGAGAATGGAGTGGCGGGGGGGTGGGGCTGGGAATGAAAGCTCACTTGCCCACAGGAAGCCCTTCCCAGCTACCCTCTCACAAGCCTCCAGGGCTCCTGGGAACAGCATTTCTCCAAGCTTTCCTTTGCTATCAGTGAGAGCAAGGAAGCTCCAGGTGGAAAGCCATCACACCCCTGAAACAGAACTGAGTTACTGGGTTCCCCTGTTCATGTAATCACCCTGCTAAAGAGCAACACTGCTTTCAAATAATGATTTGTTCAAAATGTGACATTTCAGAATTAACATTGTCCATGTTGAATTTCAGATTTTGCTTCTGAAAATCAACTTTAGAAAGCCAAGTGCATAGCTCAGGCCTGATGGAGTTTTAAGCTGTGGTGTTTGCATTAGGTTAAGCTAAAACCAGGGTAGGTGGGTGCTTTTCATGAACACTTGAGCTGCATGTGAAAAGGACGCCTCCAGCCCTCCACCCGAACTAAGGTGAAAGTGTTTGCCTGTTCAGAGTGAGGGAAGTACTGCCCTGGCTTTGTAATGACAATAGCTAAATTTGATTGGCTGTGTGGTGCCATCCATGGGCCTAGCTGGGGGGGCAGCTGTCCCCCCTAAATCAAGCAAATAAATAAAAATACTTAACTGACCAATTGTGTCACAGATAACTCAGTTCTGCCCCCGCCCCAATAAATCCTGGGGGGTATGCCCGTGGTGTCATCACATAATCCGACTGTTACTTGACCCCAGGGATCACAAAAGATAAAAGAGGGTGAAGAGGCTGCTGGGACCAGGGCAGCAGACAAACCCAGAGAGCTGAGCACTTGGGGTTTCAGGGGACACCCCACCTCTCCACCCCCTCCAGCCTGACTTCCTGCCAAAAATGTTTCCTTGCACATCTAGTGCATCCCTTAACAAAGCCAGCAGGCCTGGGGCTTCCTCTCACGTTTCTGAAGGCAACAGGTTCTACTTGAAATTGGAAAAGCTGCAAAAAAACACGCACCTTGACCTGGAGAAACCTTGCACCCGAATTAGAGGGATGCGCCTGAGAATTCACCTCCCTCGAAGGACTGCTCCGTATCGCGGAGCCGGAGGCCATTCCCTGCTCTCTGCTTCCCCCTGCTGGACATGCCGTCCTTGGCCCTTGTAGTTTCGAGGGGGGGCGGGAGGTGTGGGGGGCGCAGAGAACTGCATTCCCCCCCCCCCCCACGTGCCTCCTTCAGCGCGCGGTGCTTGTTTCCTTCACTCTCCCAGGAAGGAGGGGGGGATGCTTCCCAAACGCACCCCCCCCTCTGTCTCTCTCCCTGCCCCTCACCCCCCACCCGGCATTTCTTGAAGACGCAAGTTTCTCTTGCCTGGCCTGATATTAATAGTGTGTTTCTCATCTCTCCGCCTCTCCTCCCCCTTCCCCCCTCCCCTCTTTCCTGCCCCCCCACCCCTCCCTCGCTGCCCCGTAGCAAATCCCAGTCTCTGACCAATACCTTCCCCCTTGCAGAGGCGCCGGTGCCGCGGGGGAGCCTTAGTCAGGACGAAGTGCGAGCTGAGAGCATCCGCAGCCTCCGACAGAGCTTCGCCAGCCTCTTCTCCGACTGAGAGACTCCCCCCTCCACGCTGGGACCCCGGCCCCCCCCCGCGCGCCCCCTGCCCCCCTCTCCCCTTCCTCGTTCCTGCAGCCCCCCACCCTCCCCCGCAGGAGCCGCAAGGGACGCACAAGCCCCTGCCATTTGTCCGTCTTGGGCCAGGGAGAATCGGGGGGGGGGGCTGGGGGGAGCCAGCGAGGGGCGCCTGGCTCCCTGGCGCAGGTGAGGGGGGAGCTCCTGGCCGCTCCGAAGTAGCGCCCATGGCAGGAGCCAAACTGGCAGACCCCTGGGTACGTCTCTGGCTGGAAAGCCAGCCTGACAGGTCACCATACCTGCCAGAATGGATCGGGGCCAAATGAATGGCAGGGCTTTGTGTGTCCAGTGATGCGTCAGACTGTGGAGTCATTTTTGAAAATAATTCTATACATCTCACAAGTCTATCGTCTGCAAAGCTGGATTCTGAAATATTTTCCCACCCCACCCTAAATCAATTTCAAGAGCTCCACTTTCCTGCAGAGGGAGCCTCCGATAAAAAAAATTGCCAATGAACCCCCCACCCAAACCCAATTTGTCCCAGCTCCCTGTTTCATCAAACCAATTCTCCGTATGCTTTGCTGCCTCCTCCCCATGAAGAGGAGCCCACCCCCACAATTAATGCTTCCCAGCACACCCCCTGGCAGTGCGCATCTCCCTGCCTGCATTCCTTGGAGTCCTCCTCGAACCCAAGGCTGGAGATTTCTCAAGTCCACGTCTCTTCTAACATGAATATGCAAACTCTGCCCGGCTCTCTTCTCCTAGCCCTGATGCTGGTGGGGGCGGGGGCGTCCCCAGAGGAGAGGAGAGGGGTCTCCGGGGATCTCTGTACATAGCACGAGGGAGGGGACCCCTCCTGGGCCATGTCTGTGTTTGTGGCCACAAAGGTGTTTGTGTTGCTGTTTGTGAATAAGCCAACCTAGCGCCAATGCGCTCCCCTCCAACCCACCCAGTGTCCCTCTTGGTAGCTTCCCCAGCTGCCAACCACCACCACCTCGGCTACAGATCCCCCCCCCCCTTTCACACAGACCCCTTAGCGATTGGCAGCCTCCCCCCACCTTCCTCCCCTTGGGAACAGTATACTTGGCAAGCCTTAAACCCGGTTTACCTACCTACCCCTCTCTACCCCTAATTGCAGTGTTCCCATGACTGTTGTGGTTTGAGGTCCACTTGCTGCCAGGGAGCTTCCAGGCAGTGGGCAGGACCAGCCGTGCTCTCCCTTCTGGTCTGAGCTGGATGCTGGCCTATGCTCTGATCCACTGCCCCTGTGGATTGGAGGGCCAGCCGGCCACCAATGGGGAGAGAGCGTCAAATCACAGCATGGTAGAGCTGGGCAGGCGCCAAGGGTCCTCTGGTCCAATTCCCTGCAATGCAGGAATCTCAGCTAGATCGTCCCTGACAGGTGGCCTTCCAAGGAAGGAGAGCCCACCACTTCTCATGGGAGTCCAGATGTTTAGTAGGTTTCTCCTCACTTCTAACTCAAACCCAGATTTGTTAACCCCACTCCCCGCCTGGCCGTAGTCCCTCATCCCCACTCATGGATCCGACCTTCTCAGACAACAGCCATACTACTGCCGCTGTAGCCAAGGGATGCTTTCGCCATCTTGGGTCAGTGGCTGAAAGACGAGCACCCATTGGACATTTGAGGGGGCGTTTTTTATTCAATGTCCAAAACCCAGAGCTTGATTCCTCCCACTCCCTATTTGTACATAAACTCAAGAGAGAAACTCCCCCCTATATTTTTGTGATTCCCTTTTCCTCTAAAGTTGTGTTGCCTGCCCCCTGCCCCCCTTTGAAAAAAACACAACGAAACACTGGGGCGGGGAGAGGGAATGCCACTCAACGCGTGGTGGTCTGGTAGCTGCAAAGTCGCGTGTCGTAGACGTGTTGTGACATGACGCTTTGAGCTGTGTTTGCAACCTATTGCCAGGGTTGGGGAGGGAGAAGACTAAAGGGGTGTCCAGGCAGCCCCTGCGTAATGCACCCCTTTTCTCTCCCTCAACCTCTTCTCCCCAGGCAGATGCTCCTTCTTCCCCACTCAAGGAATCTGGGGAGGGCAATTTAAAGTGCTAACTTGTTATATCTTTGTTATTTATTCTTGTCTGGAAAGTGCACCCCCTTTCCCACACTCTTCCCATGGGAATAGAGGCCTTTCCTATTGCTGTGATTCTGTCTCTGTGTGGATCAAAGTTTCAATGGATCAGTGGTGTAAAAGACAAAAATAAATATATTATATAAATATAAAAAAACAAACACCCTCAAACCTGCTGAAAAAATGCACACATTTTGTGGCTGGAAAGAAACCAATAGAAAGATATATATAAATATATATATATATATATATATATTATGCAGAGAAAGAGAGTTATATATGTACCAAGATATTAAACTGGAGAAATGATAAGAAGAAATTTGTGTATTATTGGAGGTGTGGGACAAAGAGGCGAAAAGTACCTCTGGAATAAGAGATTCTGCCCTGTTTCCAAGGGATGGCCCAAGGTGTTTTCAGTGACTGCAAATGGCACCCTCTGGTCGAAACCACCCCCCCCCATGGCACCCTCTGGTCGAAACCACCCCCCCCCCATGGCACCCACCTGCAGGGATGCCTGTCCACAGTTGTGTTCACACGCCATGAGCCAGAGCTTTTGGCTTGCCATGGTTTACTGGGAGCAAGCCATGTGCTGCTGCCCCCTGGCCAATGGCGCTGCTCCTTTCCTGGTGAGCGCAGGATAAGCAGGTTGCCTTGAACTCCTGTTGCCTCCAAAACGGGGGCTGCAGCCTGTTTCTCCCCAACAAGCCACACTCGCTACTCAATCTAAAGCTACGTTTTGTTATGTGTGAATGGGGCCTGTGTATCTGTTCTGATAGTTAAAAAATGTTTTTTGAAAAAAATCCAAAACAGATTGGATGTGGGGTTTTTAAAAAATCAGTTATTGTGTCTCTGAAAAAACATAACCAGGCTTAAAATGAAATCTTGAGTTTAATACAAACATGTTAAAACCTTCACTTACAATCTTTTAAATCTGAATCATAAGCATTCATTAAACACATTAAGTTAAAGTCTATCTATCTATTAAAAAGAAGATCGGGGGCAGGGAGAGATGTTCACAATTTGAGATATGAACATATTCTAGAGCTCAGGTAGCTGGGGTTATAAAGCAAAAGTACAGTTTCACCCACGCGATAAAGAGGGTGGCTTTTCCTGTTGATTTTAGTCCCTGGCTCCAGGAAGAGGGCCACAATAAAACACAGGGCTTACTGTGCCATTTATCGTTCTTAACCTCCAAAGTCAGGTATTTGTAAGTCTCCTAACCCCAACAGCCCAGATGCTGACTTTCTACCCCATGGAGAGGTGCTTTTTAGAAGTTCTGGGCAATGCTGGTGATTTGCAGCAATGGCCTGGATTAAAAACTTAAGAGTGAATCTGGTCCGCTGACTATCTACCCATCTGACTTCTCCTCTGCAACTGATTTGCTGGCCCAGAGGGGAAAGAGATGCTCCAAAGCGGATCAAGGGGAGCCTCCCAGTCAGACCACTGGTCCAGCTATCTCCAGATTTCCCCCACTGACCTCTCCAGGGTTCTCTCCAGGGTTTCAGGCAGCCCCACTTGGAAATGCTGGGGTTGAGCCTGTGACCTGGATATGCTCTGCACCTGAGTCATGGCCCCTTCCCCAAAGCACTGAGGCTGCGGCTTGGGGAACCTGCAACCATTTGCCGAAAAGCAACCCCCGCCCTCCGTACAGCAACCCCCTTCCCTGCTTGAGGGGTCCCTCAGTTCCTTTGGGGCATCAGTATCCACCTACGCTGTTTCCTGGCACCTCAGACTTTGAGCTGACCTCACAGCCACACGCCAAGGAAAGTCAGGAAGCCTGGGAGGAAAATGCTTCATGTTGAATGTGGGCACACAGAGGCAAACCACCATGGGCACAGCTATGGTATTCAATTCCCCCACTGCTTGGGGGTCGCTTTACAAAAGCACTTGGGCACCCTTTGGCACTGCGGCGGGGGGGGGGGGACTGGTTGCCCTCTGGAATTTGTGACTGTGGGCCATGCTGGCTGGGACTGATTGGGAGCCCAAGAGCACCTGGGAGGACCAAGGTATCCCCCCCCCCACTTTAGAACCATAGAGTTAGAAGGCGGGACTCAAACCCTCAACCTTGAGATTCAGTCTCATGCTGTACCAGCTGAGCTATCCCAAAATCTGCCCCCACTCCCTACATAGTTTCCTCTCATGACTTTCAGTACCCAGGCAATTCGTTTGCAAGTCAAAGGCAGAGAGAGATTGTTTTCAGGGGCTCCTCTGAAGATATGGCACTCCTGGCTGCCAAAGCTGCAGCGTACCAGAGCTCTAGCCCTGCGCATGCCTGGGAAGCACAAGGCAGTGTCCACGTCACCCCTGCATTTATGGGGCTGATGTGCAGCTTTATGGGTAGATTGCCATGCAGAACAACCATCGCAACCCCATGTCCTTTGCTGCATGTATATGGGGGTGTGCACACAGGTGAGACAACTGGAAACCAGAGGGATGATGTGAGGAAGAGTGTGTCCACCTGAACTGTCAGAAGGGCTGCCATCCCACCTTCCTCTGAGTTCCAGGAGTCCTTGAGGTCTAGATACATGCCCCCTTTTGTGTAAAGGAAACTGACTCTCCACAAGCCAGCAGAACAGCAAGCCTCCTGTGATGCAGATAGGTAGGTTGTGGTTTGGCAGGCCTGGACAGAGGGAGGAGGACATCATTCAGATAGGGCTTAGCCTTTTTTATTACACCATCTCCAGCTCCTTTTCCACAGACCACCATCCTTCTTTCACCCCTCCCATGATTTTCCTCTCCTACTGAAGTTCCCAAGCAAACAAACAAATGAAACCTACAACATCCTGGAAACAGGATAAGCCCCATAAAAGAATACACCTGGGGACAATGAAGCCAAAGTCATTGCAGAGCAGGGATGTTTCAATGTGTTTCCTGCTTTGGCAACCCCCTAGTAGGACTGCAGGCTTTGGAGTGAGAGTGAAATCCAGGTGGACACCCCCAGCCCCAGCGTCTCTCTGCACACAGACCTGGGCGATACACCCGGATGCCAGGGATGCAGCTGCCCTCCGGGCACTGACGGCTCCTCTGTCCCCCCAGGGAGGGCCGCGAGTTGCACACTGGCCTCGAGGGGGACGTGACCTTTGGTAGCAGTTCCAGTCTCGCCACGTTAGCTGTGGAGCCGCAAGGCAGCGGGGAAAGCGAAGGGAGTCAGCTCTTCGTTGTGACCCACCCGATGGAGGGTGGGCTCAGAGGCACTGCGCTCAATCTTGGGCAAAGAACGTTGGAGCGACTCAATGGAGGCCAAAATCTGGAAGAATGGGAAATGGAGATCAGACCAGAACTGTGCCCCTCCCCACCAGACACTACCTTAGCAAGCCCAGGTTCTGGACTGTGGAGGTTTAGGCCTAAATCAGCAGTGTGGGGAACTGCAGAGTGTCTCAGGGCCCATGCAGGTACTCAACTTTGGCATTTTGTTTTGTTGCAAGCACGTCTCTGGCCCTTATTGCTGCAATGGTGGTCTTCAAAGCAATGGGGTGTGAGCTGCATCCCTCTGAATGTTTCGGAACTGGCTCCCATCAGCCCCAGTGAACCCGGCTGGTGGTCAGGGATGATGGGCTTGTAGTTCAGCAGCTGCACAGCCAGAGACTTACCAGCCCTGCTTTAAAATTGTAGGCAACCTCAGATGACACCAACATGGCCACCTCAGGATTTGCTGTGTGTGCTTGTGCTTCAATGCGTAGCTCCTTCCCACTTTTCATAACTAGCCAAAGCAGAATGACATTTGCAAACGAAAGTAGTACACGCAGATCTTGATTTGCCCAATTTGTATAGGAAACATGCCTGCGTTTTGCAGGATTATTATTAAATGCAAATAAACGGAGGCTCTCCAAACTAAAAGCTAATCAAAGGAAGGAAGGAAGGAAGGAAGGAAGGAAGGAAGGAAGGAAGGAAGGAAGGAAGGAGCAGGTAAGGGTGCATCTGAGTACGTGCAAAGTTCCTTGCCATTTTCCTGGAGGATCCTTACCAGTACCTATATTTTTGTGACTTGTGGTTCTAAAGCAGTTTGAACCTTAGGACTCTCTCTTTAAAACCACTATGTGTACTTCATTGTTAAACAGATGTGCTGAGCGCACACAGCAATTCTATGGGAGCCATAAAACATGGTGACGTTGGCTGAAGAATTAGTTCCTTGGGTTTAATACTTTTAAGTAAAGTTCCTTGAGGTTCTCAGAAGGTGGGATACAAATGTGACGATCTGTCAGTCAGCGCACATGTCCATGCCTGTATCTGCCTACAGACTCACCTGAGGAAAGAGGGGTCTCTCTTCACGCTTGAATTTAAGGCAGTCGCCCATCAGCCTGCGCATGGCCTTGGGGCAATTGCTGGGCACCTTGCTTAGGTCAGGGGACAGGTACCCCCGGCCAACCATGAATATAATCTGGAAGGAGGGAAATAAACCACCCATTACAAAAAGAAAGGACCTCTTGGGATACAAGGCCCCCCTTTCCCCCACCTCTTTAAGCCCAGTCAGAACCACCACCAGCTCTGGATAAACCTCTTCCCTTTGGGTGCATTTGATTGGCCATCCTGAATAAGCGTGAGACAAACCTGGGGAGAGTGTTGGGAGGGTTTCTTGGCCAGCCCCCCCAAACACGTCTTCTGTCCTTACCTGGTCCCGGTTGTTGATGTGGCTGTAGGGGAGGGTCCCGGAGAGCAGCTCGTAGAGAACAACTCCATAGGAGTAGACATCTGACTGGAAGCTGTAGGGGTTGGGGTCTTGCATTCGGATCACCTCAGGGGCCTGTGGGAGGCCCAGAGAGGGCAGGCATTAAAGTCTGCTGGGACAGGGTGGGGGGGGATACTGCTGCTTCGCCCCAACCCCTTTTCTCCTCTGGCTTCACAACTTCCCCCTGCCCCAATTCCAGCCAGAAGCAGCCCCCACCCCTGGCAAAAGCTCACCATCCAAAGTATGGAGCCACTGGGCTGCTCCACCTGCTGCGAGCTGCTCCAGCGCGTCTTCACGGTGGCAAGGCCAAAGTCGCCGATCTTCACGGTCAAGCCTTCGTGCAGGAAGATGTCTGAGGGCAGTCGGGTGAAGGAGCGTCGCGTGGGATTCTGCCTGGCAGGACCTGCCGCTCCATTTGCCCCAGAGCAGGGAGGGCTGAGCTACAGAACTATCCTACCCCCAAGCTCCTTGCTGAAAACCTCCCTTTTACTAGCGGGGCACCTGCCATTTTGGAAACTCCCTCCAGCCATGCAGGTCAAACCAGCACAACCCCCGCTCCCCTGTCCACTGCAACACCCATCAGGGAGCCCCGTGGGGCAGCCAAACTCCCTGCCACAAAAGGCGAGGTGGAAGGGAAGGATACTGTTGGATTTGAGGTCCCGGTGGATTATGTTCTTAGCATGCAGGTAACTGGGAGAACGAGAGAGAGATGGAGTGAGATAGTTTATCAGCATCCTTGGCTTGCAAGCTCATTTGCAAGGGCGCCACACCTGCCTCTCACGTGCCAGCATGCTCAGAGGGAGGGAGAACTGGACCCATCGAGGGCTGTTTCCAAACAATGTATATTTTTCGTTTCCCGTATCTGGCTGCCCTAGTTCAGAATTCCTAATACCTCTCACTTGCCCGGGGGAGGATGCAGAGCACCGAGTGAGCGAGCAGAGAAATCTGCCTCTGGTACAAAGGTAAAGCCGGCACCCCTTGCTCTGCCAGCTTTTGCCTCCGGCTCCACCCACTGCTGGCAGTGCCCCAGAGGTTGCCCAGAGGGGCTGGTAAAAGTTCCCTGGCTGTAGACCCCTCTTGCAGCACAAATCCCGCATCAGGGCAAGGGTGCCATCCAGGGCATGAAGGCAGCAGCCCTCTCTGCCGTACTCCAGAAGCCACCCTGCCTCTGACTCGGGAGCTTTCCCGGCCTGCACACTCACGCCATGCCCTGGGCCGTCTGCCGGGCCACGTCAATGCGCTGCACCATCTCCAGGGGGGTTTCTTGCACATGCAGGTGCTGGTACAGGCTGCTGCCTTCGCACCACTGGGTGATGATGGCAAAGTTGGGGCGGGTCATGAAGCCCATGAAGAGCAGGATGTTCACGTGGCGCGTCTTCCTGCAAGGAGAGGCCAGCGTCAGAGGTCTCCTGGCCAGCATCACAACCAGGCTGCCTTCCCCTCCCCACAGGTCCCTGCTTACCTGAGCACCTGCATCTCGTTCTTGAAGGCCTGCACCTGCTCGCTGGTGGGGTTGGTGACCTTCAGGATCTTGACCGCCACATCCCCGTACCAGCGGCCCCGGAAGACAGTGCCAAATGACCCAGCGCCTATGCGCTTCAGCATTGTCACCTCGGTATGGCAGACTTCCCAGTAATAGCTGGAGTCCCGGTAGCCCAGGGATTTCTGCAGGGAGGCAAAGGCAGGCCAGGGACAGGGAGAAAGAGGGTCAAGCCCTTCCACAAGGAGGCCCTGCCCCCCCTCCCCGACACACCAAAACCTCTCTGCCCCCGCAGCTTAGCCACACATTTCCTGACAGCAGTGATTCCCAAACTGTTTTCCCTCAGGCACACTTTCAGAATAAACATTTGCTCACCCCACACTGAATTTTTTTTTATTGATTAGAAATACACGGGGAAACAAAAAGAAGCAACTCCTTGGACTGCTTGATTTATAACACAGAATTTATAACTTGGGGCATCCAGGAAGTATAAAGCAGTGCAAGTTGCAGAAGAACGTGAATCCTTCCAAAAATATAGTTATAAATATGCCTCTCCTTAAGTATATACACAAATTCAGTGAGAGCTGTGAACTTGCTTTTGCCAGGAGTCCCATTTATAGTAGGTCTAATTTAAAACAAACTAACCCTCATCTCCTCATCAACCCAAGGAAGCCCTTCTCTGTTTTCATCTCTCATATTTGTCAGAGTTGAAAATCCCTGTTCACAACAATATGTTATGGAGCACTGCGGAAGACGAGCCAATGCTCTTGAAGAGAGGCGGGGGTGCTGTTTCTGGCTGTAAAGCCCCCAAAGTATATTTTGATACCATATACTACACTGAAATGTTTAAATGTTTCTTTGAGTGTCCTTGAATCTTCCCTCCACCCTCGGCCCCCTCTCCTGCCACACCAGGGGGGCGCACCAGACCCTCTGACAGCCACTGATCTGGGGTCACCTTCCGTCATGGCAATGAAGTTCAGTCTCTTGCCTCACAATAAGAACATTTGGTAGCCCTTTGAAGTGCCCACGGCACATCCATTAGCCCCACGTCAAAGTGCCACCCCCCCCACTCACAGGTTTCTTCTTGTCTTCGGCAGGGGCCTTGCGCTCCCTGGGGGACTCGCCAGGGGACTTGGGGTGGGGGGAGCGTCGGCCAGACGAAACAGCAGCCATGCTGGAAACGGGGGGAGCCGGCGGGGTGCAAGGAGGCGGCTCAAGCGCACCTGGGCCTGTGGCGAGAAGGAGGGTGGGCTTACTGCAGGGTGCTCCCTCACAAGCAGGCGGACAGGAGACCATTTCCTTACAAAGTGCTTGGGGGCTTCCAAATGCAGAGTTCTGATAAAGGTGGGTAAAACAAAATGCGGTGTGTGGAGAGAGGGAGGGCAGACTGGAGGGTCACCAAGGAAGCGGACTGACTGGCGCTTCAGGACTGACAAAAGGAAGAGGCCTCTTCTTCACGAGATGCACAGGCAACTTATATAGAATCTGCTGCCACCGGACGTGGCGGCGGCCACAGGCTTCGCCTTTCCCAGCAGGGTGACTCACCTTCCCTATGTGGCAGGACTACAATTCCCATCAGCTGCAGCCAGAACACCCGGCGGTCAGGGATGGTGGGAGTCCAGCAACATCTGAGGGAGCCCCGGTTCCCCCGCCCATGGATCTGTGGAGCGGGAACTGAGCATGGCACCCGTGCTGAGGGAACAGTGGGGGCCCAACCTCTCTGGAACCGTCAGGCCAGTCTGTCATCTTGGCCAGGCCTGCCTCCTCTGACGGGCAGCATCTCTGGCAGGAGGGGGCCTTTCCTGTCCCCCACTAAGGATCCTCTAGCACTGGTCCATCCCCCCTGTGCTAGTCCTAGCTGGTACCTCCCCCCATGGCGCCTCCAATCAGCGCTGCCCTGGGAGATCTCTGGCCCGGCTCCCTCTCCTCCTCCTCCAGGCTGCCCCTGCCCACTCCCACCAACCTTCCCCATTCCCAGCAGACACTCACCCTCTGTGTTGTGATTCCTGCTTAGGAGCTGGAAGAGAAAAGGCAGAAGATGAACAGCTCTGCAGGCAGGCATCTCTGGAGAAGAAAGCGTTGGGGCAGAGAGAGGGGTCTGCCAGCCCCTTCCCTTTCTCCGGGGGGATTTGGGGGCAGCTCTCAACTTTTTCAGAGTGCTCACATGACTGAATGCTTTTCCACACAACTCCTTCTGCCGCCCCATCCATTCACAGATAAAACCAGCACCTCAGAGAGGTGTTCTAGCCTGGCTTCCCCCCCGGCACACTAGTTTTCTCTGTGCAGAGATTCATTCGTTCGTTTGTTTGCATGGAGAAGCATTCCATCAGACCTGGTGTCTGAAATGGTACACAGAATCATAGAATTGTAGAGTTGGAAGGGACCCCGAGGGTCATCTAGTCCAACCCACTGCAATACAGATTTAGCACCTCTGTAAGAATTAGCCCACCATCAACGACCAACCCATCAGTATTATTCCAGGCTGGGACAGAATCTTCCCCTAGGTTACATTTGCTCCTGACCTGGGAGACTCTCTCTCACACACACACAAAACCTCAGATCACTTATGGCATTTCTCCTCTGTGTATTTAAAGACTGCTCTAAATCCAGTTTAAGGGCCACCTGGGAAGTGTAGCTCTGTCACTTCGTGGGCACTGCTGTGCATATGGCCGGGGCTACATCTCTGAATGCCAGTGGGGAGAGTCCTGGTTATTATTTATTAAATTCCTATACTGCCCTTCGTCTGAGGGTCACAGGGTGGCTTACAACATAAAGGCACTAAAACGCCTCACATAGTAACAAACAAAAGCAAGAGAATGGTAGACTTGGAAGGGGCAGGAGGCCCATCTAGTCCAACCCTCTGCAATGCAGGAATCTTTTGCCCAAGGTGGGGCTCAAACCCACCACCCTGACATTTAGAGTCTCCCGCTTACTGCCTGAGCCACCCCAGATGCAAAAGTGGAGCAAAAGGCCAACACCTGGAGTGTGACGGGTCCCGCCCCCCAAGGTCAAATATGTGCTCTACCAATGAGCCAGGACAGAAACTTCAGAGTGAAGTTCTCCTCCCCCCACAACAAAGTGCCTCACCTCAAGCATGCCGCTGTCCACGGGGCTGGTGGTACTGACCATGTGGACATTTGGGGTGGAGGTTGAGCGGTGCCGTTGGAGCTGCTGCCCACCCCCATGGAGGCTGAGGAAGCCAAAGGCATCTGGGCTGAAGGGGGACGGCTTTCTTGGGCTGCAAGAGGAGGAGGAGGAAGGGATGACATGGCATCCAAGCCAGGGGGGGGCACACTAACCCTCCAGCAGTTCAGGCGCACAGAGGATAATCAGGTCTAATAGCAGATTTATACTTAAAAAGAAGAGGCGAAGTGACTTTTGCTTGAGTTTATCAAGCACAAGTCATTGCTTGATAGTTATGCCCTGGACATAGTGGCTACAGCTGCTCTCCTCTCAGAGTGCGGGTATGCTTTTCTATATTTAAGGACTAGTCCCCCATACTTAAGGACTAGAAACTTATCTCCCCTGCATTTTAAAACAAAAATCAAGCTTTCCTTGAAGAGCAAAGAAAACTGCCTTATATAGTCAGACCACAGAGTCCATCTAGCCAACAAAGACTACCCAGGTTTTCTGAAGGCTCTCTTTTCTAGTCCTTCCTGGGAATGCCTGGAATTGAATCTAGAACCTTTGACATGCAGAACATGAACTACAGCACTGGGAGGACACAACAACCTGGGTGTGTGATAGCTTAATGCTTCCAGTTCAAAAGTCTCCTGCACAATAATGCAACAGGGATGGTCTTGCATCATATGCGCTGTGAGTGGCAGATTTAGCCTGGTGCCCGACCCTGCTCCTCCGTGGGTCCATGTTGCTGCTGGCGGCTATTTCTAGATCACGATCCCTTGCACAGGTGGGGAGCGAGCAAGACTCTTACCCAACAGCTTGAGGGGTCTCTGGTTCGTGACTCGGCTGCACTGGGGTAGTCGGGACACTGTCCTGCCAGAATGGAGGGTGCTGCCCCGGATCATGGCTGTAAACACTACATGAAAAGGAGAAACGGGTTGTTAAGACTGGATACAAGGGGAACAGGGACTGAAGCAGGTGCTCCAACCAGGGGGAGGGGGTTGTGGGGAAAGGGGATACTCACGGCTTATGCGAAGTGGCCAGGTCCAAGCAGACCGTAGGCACTCGGCTGCTGCAGTGCTCGTGGAACTTGTAGCCACAAGTCTGGCAGCGGAAGCCATGGAAGAGGAACTTCAGGCAGAAATCGCAGAAGACCAAATTGAAGTAGGTCTTCCGCACCTGCCCAGAAGAAAGAAGGTCCAGGTCAGAGGAAGGGGAGGAGAAGCGCAAGGGGAGTTGGGGACGGAGCGTTCCCAATATGCCTGTGTGTGTGTCTGTCAACACGCTGCGTGGACACCCAGCAAGGCTGGGCAAAGGAGCCCAAGTCGCCCGCATGCAGAAAACACGCCCCTTTGGTGTAACAAGTGTGGCCTGTATTTCCAAGCCTTTGCTCCAGGGGGGACAGTTCTGCTGTGCGATTCCACTGCACAGGCAGGGCAGCCTCTGGGTCTAGGGCATTCCTGTAGGGGAACGTTCCCCATTCGGGTGCCCACCGGGGTGTTTTGGACTACAACTCCTCACTGGTGAGCATGCTGGCTGAGGGATGGGGGGGGGGTTGCAGCCCAGAACATCTTTGAGGGCACCAGGCTGGGGGAAGTGGCCGCGTGATGCTCTGGAGTGGGGAAGGGGCAGCTGGGTGTCCACAGGGCTTGGGGTGTGTCTGTGTTTGTGTGTGCTGGCAAGGAAACATGCTGCTGGAGGGCCTCCTGTGACTCACAAAGTTGTGCATAGTAAGCGGCAGGTCCTCCAAGACTTCCACAGAGAGCTCGGCCCCCTCCAGGTTGACCAGGTCCGTCTCCCAATCTGTGATGGTCTTTCGCCTACAGAGAGAATCAATGCATATGCAGCTGTGACCCAAAGCCCGCCATCTACTGCAGCTCCTCCCCAGAGACAGCCACAATGCTGCTGTAGCTGATCAACTGCACGGGGGGGGAGGGGGGGACAAACCCCATGAAATTTCTCCCCACTCTGGTGAGTTCCAAGTCGACTGCTAATGCTAACCACCACACGTACACCAGGTTAATATACTGCAAAACCTAACATAATGCAACGCTGTAAGACGCAAGAAATCAGCCATTTTCCATAGTGGGGAAAATGGACACAAAGGTGATGTTCTCGGACCATCCCATTCCCTCGTTCCTGAGGGAGTCCTTGCACTAAGACAGCAATCTCTCCACCTCTGCTCTGCACTGGGCTTGGGGCAATGAAGCATCCACCACCGGTGGGCAGAGCAGGGAACGAACATTTAAAAATATTCCAACAGCTCAGGCAACAAAACCTTCAGCATGTTTAGAGCCAGATTCTGTGTAGAAAGGGGAAGCTGTCAAATCAGCTGGGATTGAAACTTTGCATGGACCCTAGAAGACACTGGTGTAGCTTTTTGGGGCAGGCTGAGGAAGGGGACCGTGCAGAAGGGTACGTGAATCGGCATTCCTCTGGGCTTGAAAAGCCACAGTCCATTTCAAATTGGATTCCAACCCACAGGAAATGGTGCTCACCTTCTGCCCCACCTGAGAGCTCTCCTTTGCCAGTCCACCCACTCCCTTCCCAGGTGAAAAAGGCAACCCACAAACCTGTTACACTGCTAAGGGTGGGAATGAGTCTGGCATGCTACCACTAAGGCAGCAGGCTGTCCCACCTGAGCTCTGCAAGCAACCTGGGCAGGAACTCACAGAACCCCTTCTGGTCTAAAGCCTTTTCTTTTCCGGAAAGGGTTGCGTGCTCATCTTTTCAGAGCAGATGGAGAGAGAAGACAGGGAATTGGGCAAGGGAGCTTTGGAGGACACAAGGGCCTGCGAGCTCTGACTGGGTGGGCGTGGCCTATCCCAGCCCTGCCACCACTTCCCCTATGGCTGCAGCCCCACCAGTGTGTCTGTCTGGGGAGACCTGGAAAGCCTTTGCAAGTTCATGTGTAAACTCCAACTGTGAAAAACATTTCGATTGGAAAAAAAGATCAAAAGGTACAGCACATCATTAAAAAACAAAACAAAGCTAAGTAACTGCGTCCAGACCCCTGTCCAGCTGGATGGGCTTCCTGGCAGGTTTGCAGGAGATGCACACGACAGAACTCCTAATGCTGCCTTCCTCAACCTGGGATGCTCTTCCATACGCTTTGGACAACAACGCCCACCAGCCACAGCCATTATAGCTGGGTTGATCATAGCTGGGGCTGATGGGACTTGTAGTCCAAAGCATCAGGAAGGGGGGCATGCCAGGTTGGGGAAGACTAGACCTCCGGGTTCATCTAGTCCAGCCTCTTGTTTTCGAAAAGGGCCAGGGTGATGCTTCTGAGATTCTTTTTTTTTATATAATAATTTTTTATTAATTTTCCAAATTTTAAGACAAAGCAACAACATACAAACATCAACAAATACAAACACACAAATATAATTTCTTAACCTCATTTTCATAAACCTCCTTTCTCAGACTTCCCCACACTCTTTCTCAGACTTCCCCACACTCTTTTCTCAACATCTGTCCTCAGATTTATCTCAAAATAGTCCTTCAAAGTTTTTTGGGCCTTTTTGTAAATCTCAGCATCTCTGAATAGGGTGTCATTCATTCTCCATCTGAAGGAACCAGCTGTTGTTAATTTCATTTCCATCTTTACTGCGTTATGGTCGGAGCATGTCTTTGGGCAGATTTCCACTTTTTTTATCCTTGGAGCCATTCCACTAGTGGTCCATATTTGGTCTATTCTTGTCCATGTCATCTGTGCCTCTGAGAAAAATGTTCCCTCTCTCTCAAGAGGGTTTCTTGTTCTCCAGATATCAATCAAGTCCATATTTTCAGTCATTTCAAATAAAGTCTTAGGTAGTCTCCCGTCCTTAGAAACCACCTGTCTTTGTGCTTTGTCCATATTGGTAGAAACCACGCCGTTCATATCTCCTAACAAAATCACCTTGTAATCCAGATAGTCCATTAACATCTCATGCAATTTCTTGTAAAACTCTGCCTTCCCTTCATTTGGTGCATAAATGCCAACTGTCAAAAATTTTTCTCCTTGGATTTGTATCTCAATTGCCAAAATTCTTCCATGTTCATCTTTAAAAATCGGTTTTGGGGCCAATTTCTCCTTTGCATAGATCACCACACCTCTTTTCTTGACTTTATCTGATGAAATAAATTCCTGTCCTAATCTTTTGTTTATAAGCAATCTTCTATGTGCCCTTGTCACGTGGGTTTCTTGTAAGCAAATCAAATCCAATTGTTCTCTTTTCAAAATATGAAAAACCTCACGCCTTTTTCTGGGAAGATTCAATCCATTACAGTTCCAAGTTAAAAATCGCAGAGACATTGTTAATTAGTTACCTCCAGCCGCTCCCTGCGGCTGTTCTTCTTCCGTTGGTGACTTAAGCCCAAATGTCAGGTTTCCAAGATCTGTATCGGAGGTCGAGTCTAGCACTCCTTTCAAAAGGTCCTCCTCATTTCTGTCCAGGAATTGTTCTTTATCTTGCACTGTTCTTATTTTAACTTTCTTTCCTTTGAAGTTAAAAGACAAACCTTGTGGAAATTCCCACCTAAAAGGTATGTTGTTCTTCTTCAGCAGGTCAACCAGATTCTTGTAAAAAGTTCTTACCTCCAGAATGTATTTTGGGATGTCCTTGTAAATTTGCACAGAAGCATTTTGAATCTGAAGAGTTCTCTGGTAATGCAAGTTTAGTATTTTATCTCTTTCCTCTTTAGATCTCAAAGTTATCAGACAATCCCTTGGAATCTTCCTGCCTTGCCTTCTGCCCAATCTGAAGGCGGATGTTATCTTAAATTCTTCTTCCTCTGAGTTTACCTGCCAAAATTCTGAAAATTCTTTTGTGAGAAAGTCCACTAGGTTGTCCCCTTCACTTTCAGGGACCAATCTAAGTCTTAAATTTCTCTCCTTCCTCTGCATCTCCCACAAAGACAAGGCCGCCTCATGTTGGTCAAGCTTCTTGCAAACTGGTATTAAATTTTCCTGTGTGGTTTCTGCAGTAAATTTAGCTTCTTCCGCAATTTTTTTGATTGTGGCGTTTTCTTGAACCAATTTATTTATAGTTTCTGTATTAGATGTAATGCTTTTGGTATTTAAATCTATTTTTTTTGTAAGTTCTGTCAATTGTTTAGCGTTTTCCGTGCTCTGCTTTGTCAAGTTTTCTAAGGATTCATTTATTTTAAGTAGTGCTTGTGTCACTGAATCCATGAATACACCTATTCCTTTTTCCTGTCCAGCTGTGCCTGTTGGCAATAAGCCTGATATTGAGCCCCTTTTCTTTTGTGCAGCTTTAGCTTTAGATCTTGTTGCTATCTCTTCTGCGGAGCCGCTCATGTCCCAAGGTCGTTCCCACAGGAACAGCTCTTGAGTGGAAAAATCCAGTGACTTGTATTTTGACAGTCTATGTTACATCTGTTACCTTTCAACCCTCTAGAGGGAGCAATTCAGTGTATCCAGTAAGCAGAAGAAACAAAGAAACCAAAAGCCCTCAGAGGGAGAAAGTTTTTAACAACAATCTTTCAATCTTCTAATTGCAACAATGTTGCTTCCGTAGAGTCCCAAAAATTATATCCAATAAAGTCTCCGCTTTGCAGCAGGTCTTATCTGACAGTCCCCTGTCAAAATGTTTCACCTAGGCAGTCTGTTCCCAGAGTCAGAGACAGCAGAAATTTTTCCCTTAAATTTTCTCTCACGCAGGTTAAGCCAAATTCCCTTTTCTTCCCCCCCTGCTCCTGCTTGCTGGGGGGGGGGGGAGTTGAAATTCAATGTCAAAGTTAAACAGTTCAAAAAGTTCAGAGTTGCTTTTCCTTCAATTGCAGCTTTCTAATTCCGTTGCTTTAAGAGTCATGCAATCCGGGGGAGGCAGACTTCCTTTATTTACCGTCCCCGATTTCGGCCAAATTTCAAATACTTTTTTATAGTCCCAGTAAGGTTTCCAATCCTACTTACGTGTATTCAATTTCAGTTCAAATTTCAGGAAGGAATCGGCGCTCTCCACCTATGGCGACGCGGCTTCACTCCACGGGCTGGGTAACAACTCTCAGCACCGCACGCACCCCGATGCCACTCCGAAGCCTTTAAAAAGGCTCCTTAATGGTAAAGGGGGGCGCAAATGGTGCCCACCGAGTCTCCTTGTTCACAGGCTTCCGCGCCTGTGATTTTAGGGGTCCCCGCTTCGCCGTAGCGGTCAGACCCGAACTCGTGAAGCAGTCCTCCTCCGGAGATCGAAGGGAGGACCGCCATTAAGCGCTGGCGCCGACCGGAAGTCGATGCTTCTGAGATTCTGCCACAAGGGCATGAAGGCAACAGCCTTCCCTGCTGCTGACCTCGATCTACACTGGCCTCCAGAGATGGACTGCTTTGGATGACGGACTAGATGCATGTAAAACTTCAGATCTGGACACCCATAATGCAGAATTTCTGCGTGTGGATAGGGCAGGCCTTGGGTACAGTGTGCTACATTTCGTTTGCTCTTTCCTATACCCAGTCAGGTTGAAGACCCTCAGCTCCCTGCCTGCCTTCCCTTGCTTCCCCGGCCAACCTCAGCAGCCACCTCCTCTCCCTGACGGGAGCCACTCACCCATCGCTCTTTTTCCTGTAGACCACACAGCAGTCCTGGTTGAGCCCACGGACCTTCAGGGCCTTGTCTAGGGAGCTGTAGACAGTTGTACCCGGCCGGACAGTCACCTGAGAGGAAGGAGGGAAGCAATCGGTGTGTGCAAGACAGGATATAGACAGTTGGGTGAAGAGGGAGATGGTGCTGAACTGACCTTACAGACACTGTTCTCAACATGCAGCTCTGAACTCCACTCTGTCTCTGCCTTCCTCCCATTAGTCTGAAGAAGGCCCAATATGGACAGGTATAGAATAGAATAGATTGCCAGGACTTAGAGCAATCTGGTTAGTATCGGGGCAAGAAGCAGGATCCTTTGGTTCTGGGTGCCACTGGCCCCATGTGGCAAGCTGTAAGATGCACCTTTGAGCATCTTCCTGGGGCAAGAACTCTCAGGCCCTGGACTGGCCACTGGGCTCTCCTGGAAAGAAGGCCTGTCATTAGGCTTCCTGGGGTCTTGGCTGAGCAACACAATTTTTCTGGCTCTGATCCTTGGTTTGGCACCTGCCTGCTTGCTTTGAGACTTACTACATGGCAACAGGCCAATTAGGATCCATGATAACTGGTTTCAACAAATCCTCCGCCCCTGAACCAACTCTAAATCCTCCTCTGCGGCTTTTATTATCAAACATGAGCCATATCTGATGCACTGCTATATATCATCTCAGCATTTGTTTTCAATTTTCTGTACCGTTTGACAGCTGACACAGAATGATATTCTTTTAAAAGATGACAAGAAATAGTTTTTTAGAATGCAAGGACACTTGTTGGAATTTCTGATAGTCTTTGACAGATGTTCCATCTTTGGTTAAAATCCAGTCATGGCGGCCTCTGAGGCCTAGACCCAAAAAGTTTTGGGCTCTACCACCTCACAGAATTACAACTCTTAGCAACTTTCAGCAAACTAAAGTATCCATAATTCTTGGGGGGGTGGGAT
Organism: Podarcis erhardii; assembly: GCF_964252035.2. Lineage (NCBI taxonomy): Eukaryota > Metazoa > Chordata > Lepidosauria > Squamata > Lacertidae > Podarcis > Podarcis erhardii. Next base: position 1,460,388 of record NC_138515.1, read on the forward strand.
GTGCTTTAAAAATATAGTGTGCACACATATTCAGCTAAGTCCTACTCCAAGGAACCCCACTGAAATTAGTGAACTTAGAGTAGTCATGTCCCTTAACTTCAGTGGGTCTGCTTTGAGTAAGATTAGTGTTGAATACCCTTCTATGATATGATAGTCCAGTTAGGAACTGTTCAGGATATCTGAACTCACTACATGGTCAGTCCCAGCCTCAGTTCTCCCACCTATAAAATGGGAATAAAAAAACTCAACTTGGAGATTTATTAAAGAACCCCAATTACATCTATTTTAAATAAATAAATAAATAAAATCCCACTTTTCAATACAGATGTTCCAAGGCAGTAGTCCTCAACCTTTCCAAACCCAGGATTATGTATTTAGTATGAATATTTATACTCTGCCTTTATAGTTCAAAACTGAACTCCTCAAGCACATTAAAAACCAACCAACACCAGAATGCAATGAAAATACAGCAAAAGCAGATGATTAAACAAACAAACAAAATCACAACAAACCAGCAAAATTTACCTGGAAACCCAACTTGCAAACAACGGGACCTACTTTTATTTATCTTTTTTTTTTTTTACCATGCATGTCTTCCTTCCTCACTTTCATGCCTTCTCTTTGTTTTTCTGTTCCTCCCCCTTTCTGCTCTTTTCCTGCTCTCTCTCTCTCTCTCTACCTCCATCTCTTTCCTTCTCTTAAAAAAAGGAAGCAAACATGAAAAGAATGGCAATTCTGTTGCCCTAAACTGTGGCGCACTTTAGGTCAGTGCTTGACCCAGTTTTGGGTTGTGATCCAGCAATGGAAGATGGCTGCCCTAAAGCAAGAATGGGGCCTGGGAAACCTGTGCTCCTCTTGCTGGACTCATCCTCATCCCTGACTGTTGGCTGTGCTGCCGGGGGTCCAACAACACCTGCAGGACCACAGGTTCGCCTCCCCGCTGCCTCGCCAGACGCTGTCTGAATAGCTATGATCACACACAGCCTCTCATGGCCAGAAAGTCTCGCTCACCACTGTGCGCTGTTGATTGGGGAGGTCCACCTTGATGGTGCTCCGAGCCTCGGCCATGGCTCTGCCTCCGAGCCTTTTCCTGCGAGAGGCAAGCATCGTCGTCATGCTGTGGGAGAGAGGCAGGAGGTCTCCCCTCCCACCCCCACCTGAAGGGCCGGGGTCTGGAGAGGAGGAGGAGGAGGAGAAGCCATTCGTGAGCGTGCCGCAGGAGGAGTTCTGACTGCGCCTCATCCAGGGGCCTGCAAGGAGGAAGATACCAGAGGCAAACGAAAGGGGTGGCCTCCAGGTCCCTGTCACAGTATGCATGCTTTTTAGCAACAAATATAAAAGAACAGACAGAAGTGCACACCCACAGAATTTTCATATGGAGCACAATCTGCTACCCAGCACATGAAGCTGGCGCCCACAGGCTCCCAGATTTAGCTTTCAAACAAACAGCAGTTTCCTAACCCCTCATGATTGTCTGACGCAATCTCCCAGAAAAGCATATCGCTGGCAGCAGGTAACAAGCTCACTGTGATCACTTTATATGTTAACTTGTTTTGAAACAAGACTTCCTTTATGTGAAAAAGCCCCCCCCCCCCCGCTTTTGGGGGTCATCCCTCGCATGACTGTTGTTGTGGAGCTGTTGTTGTGGAGCGTGTGTTCACACAGTGCTGAGCTAGTCAGGAAGACAACACTTCGTTTGCACCCCGACGAGTCATGTTAACAGAGGACATTTTCTTATTGTGTTCCCAGCTTAAGAGAAGCACATTCTCTTTTGATATAGAGGAAAGTAACTGCATTCTGAATTAAAGTGTAAGCAGCTCCAGGGTGGCAACAGTATTAGCAAATACCTGGTCTTCTCACAGCACCAAGTTTCACCAAAGAAATGTGTTGGACATAAATGTTTTCGTGCTTGAAAACACACATATAAATGTTGTTCCTATAATGCATTTTCTGCTCCTGTGCTGCATAGTACATTTTGCTGAACATGCCAGTGCCATTTACCATAGAGAGGTAGACTCATGCAAACCCCACAACAGCCAATTTTGTTTTGCTAAAAAAGCATTGGAAGATTGCAACTTTGGGAACGGCAGGGGTCTGAGAAGGCTCAGCCTCCGTTATCCTGAAATTTCACTATCTAATTTCACAATCCCCATCTGCTATGCATTTGGCTTCACCACAAAAGACTTCCCTCACCCCTTGCAGCACAAGCCAATCCTTAACCCTGCCTTGGTTCTAAAGCCAAACAGCCATATCTACTTCCAAGCCACGCCAACCTCCCAGCTAAGCAAAACTTTCCCATGAGCCCACTACCTCCACCTTCCCAAGGCAGGTGTCAGGGAAAATTGGAAGGGCCAAAATTCCCCACTCCTGTTCTAAAGAGAAGTTTCTGTCACATAAAATCACCTAACCATTATTTAACTACATGATGCTCTTTTGCTCAGAGGCCTGTGGGGGCCATAGAATTGTAGAGTTGGGTCATCTAGTCCAAGCCCCTGCAATGCAGGATTCTCAGCTAAAGCAGCCATGACAGATGGCCATCCCACCACTGCTTAAAAACCTCCAAGGAAGAAGAGTCCCCACCCTCCCAAGGGAGACCATTCCACTGTCAAACAGCCCTTACAACCAGAAAGTTCTTCCTGATGTTGAGTTGGAATCTTCTTTCTTGCAACTTGAAGCCATTCGAGTTCTACGCTCCAGAGCAGGAGAAAACAAGCTTCTTCCCTCTTCCATGTGACAGCCCTTAAGATATTTGAAGATGGCTATCATATCTCCTCTCAGTCTCCTCTTCTCCAGGCTAAACATACCCAGCTCCTTCAACCATTCCTCATAAGGCTTGGTTTTTTTATCCTTGATCATCTTGGTTGTCCTCCTCTGCACATTGTTCCAGTTTGTCAACAACCTTCTTAAACTGTGGTGCCCAAAATTGGACACTGGACTCCAGGTGTGGTCTGACGAAGGCAGAATAGAGTGGTACTATTACTTCCCTAGATCTGGACACTAGACTTCTGTTGATGCAGCCTAAAATAGTATTAGCCTTTTATGCTGCTGCATCACCCTGTTGACTCATGTTAAGCATGTGGTCTACTAGGACCCCCAGATCCTTTTCGCATGTACTGCTAGTAAGCCAGGTACCCCCCATCCTATATTTGTGCATCTGGTTCGTCCTGCCTAACTGCAGCAGCTTATATTTGTCCCTACTGAAATTCATTTTGTTAGCTTGCACCCAGTTCTCCCATCTGTTAAGGCCATTTTGAATTCCAATTCTGTCTTCTGCGGCATTAGCTACCCCTTGCAAGCTTACCCTTCCTTTGCCCAAGTCATTTGCAGCTTTTCACGAACCCCATGCACACAGCCAATCACCATGAAGGGCCTGAAGATGCTGAATGCTACCAGCAAAGTGAGGAGAAAAACCAAAGGCAAGTGACAGCAAACAAGCTTTTCCTCCTCCTTTTTGTGCAATAATGTTTGAGCAGGAATAGTACCCTGGAGCAGCGAGAACTTGACATTTGAGCAGCTGTACCCTGGATAATTTCATCTGCTCAGTTCCAGTTTTTTTTGGGGGGGGGTGGGGTGGAGAGAGAATAAACATTGGGGCTTCCTGGAGTTGCCAGTATCAGCTTGCTTCAGGTCCACCCTCAGGGAGTCTTGGTGGCTGCAAGCTCCACTCTGCAGCTCCAGCGTCATTACAGCTCCAGCAACAGCAGGCTACCTCCCATCAGAATAAAGGGGTGTCCCCGACCCTCCCCACTTGGCTGTCAAACTGTTCTCTGATAGACCTCAGAGGCTAGTGTGGGAGGCTTGTTCACAAGGAGTGTGTTCTTTTGAAAGAAATAAATTAGCACTTCCGTCACTCAGGCGCCAATTAATCACAGGCATTAGGCGCATCATGCTGCTACTGTCCCAATATTGAAACAGAAAACACACGACACAGGTTTGCAGCTGGGAACTGGGATTATTACAAGACTTATGAAGTGAGGATATAGCAGCTAAAATGAAGCTGGCTCTGGGATCCCTTGACCTTGAAATACAACTTCTTTCAGAGTAGGCTAGAGGACACCTGCAGATCTTGAATTTATCTGAACAAATTTATTTATTATCGAACCTCAATTTATTTATCATGAAATTCTGCAAAAGCTTGCAGGAATAACACTATCACTGCCTGACTAAAAGTGAAACTGGTATGAAATTTACGGCATGTAATGCCCTAAGAGAAAACTTAATGAAAATGATTTATAGGTGGTACATGACACCAGTCAAGCTTGCAAAAATTTACCATTTGCCCGAAAATAAATGTTGGAAATGTAATGAGACTGAAGGTACCTTCTTTCACCTTTAGTGGACATGCCCAAGGATTAAGACATTCTGGGAGATGATTTATAATGAAATGAAAAAGGTATTTAAATATACCTTCCTGAAGAAACCAGAGGCCTTTCTCCTGGGCATGGTCGGCCAATTGGTGCAGCAAAAATACTCATCGCGAAGTATTGGAAGACACAAGATTTACCCACCCGGGAAGAATGGCAGATGAAGTTGATGGACTATATGGAATTGGCGGAAATGACTGGCAGAATCCGAGACCAGGGAGAAGAGTCGGTGGAAGAAGATTGGAAAAAAATTAAAGATTATTTACAGAAATATTGTAAGATTAATGAGCTTTAGAAAAATGGTGGAATGAAGTTATATGGCTTTGGCAGAAATGTTATAAGGAACTAGGTACAGATAGACTGTTAATGTATTAAAGGGAAAAAACAAGGTTAGAATATGTTAAGATTAATTACAGGACAGAAAACAGAGGAAGATTGAAAGGAGTTGCTGAAACAGTTAATTGAAGTGGAATACAAAAAGGGAGGTGTGAGGAAGTCAATGAAACAAGTGAATGAAAGATAAGCTTGAAAATATTAGAAGTGTTTTTAATTGTTCTTGTTTTGTTTTGTTAATTCAATGTTTTATGTAGTGTTTTTGTTTTTGTTTCTGTTTTTGTATTGTATTATATTGATCTGTTTAATTCTTTTTCTTTCTTTTTGTAATCTTTAAAGTCTTAATAAATATTATTTTAAAAAAAATAAAAAAGTGAAACTGGTAAGAGGCTGCTTACTTCTATAACTTGCTTTTGAAGTTTTATCGAAACCTTGGAAGCCACTGCTCAAAAAGCTGCATCTCATGAATGCACCTGCTGCATTGCTGACAACCCCCCCCACACACACACACCAACACCAAAGCTGCAACACAACTGCTTAGTGTGTCTAAGATGCAACTGCCTCTTTATACAGGGGTCTCTTGTCTAACACCAAAAATGCCACTGCTTTTGGAACAAGGGCAATTGCTATATTGGGATCTCTAATTTGGAGAGGAAACGCCAGTTGATTTTAGGGCAAGGACTGAAGAAAGAAAATATCTCTTGCAGGCAACTGTCAGTCTTGATCCTGTAGTCCACAGGCAGCCAATATGTTGCCTCCCAGAGAGGTGGACTACAGCTGCCAATTGTCCTGACCACTGGCCATGCTGGTTGGGGCTGATGGGAGTTGGTGTCTGACAATATCTGGAAAGCCTCAATCCCCCCCCCCCCCTGCACACTTTCTGCATGAAATGCAGCTGCGTCCACATGCAGAGTGGGTGGCAGCCTGGGGGTGAGAGGGACCCCTCGTGCCAGGAAGCCCCGGCCCAGGCCACCAGCATTCATCCCAGCGGAGACAGAGGTCGACGTGGGCCTAAACCCGGCCAGGGAAAGGTAGGAGCCGAGGCTAAGGGCGCAGCAGGATCCGCAGGTCTCCGCCCTTCCTCCCTTGGCCATTTTGTGGCTGGCCTCCGGGCTGCCAGCTCTCGGGCTGCCCTGGGCGGAGAGGCGGCTCCAGCCCCGCCAAGCCCCGGGCCAGCCGGGCAGCATGCCGGGCACGGGGAGGCGGCGCCACCGCACCTGCCCCGACGCCGCCCTCCTCGGGGAAAGGGGCCCGCGCGCGCCTCCCGCGGAAGACGGGGGGGCGCCTGTCCTGGGAACCGAGGCCCCGCGCAGCGCTCCCGCCCCGCCGCCCCGAGCCAGGAAGGGAACCTCCTACCTGCCGCCGCGAAGCCGCCGCCGCCGCCGCCGCCGCCATCTTGTCCGAGCCTCCGAGGTGGGCGGGGCCCGGGCGCTGACGTCGCAAGCCGAGGAGGGAACTCCCTGGGGGCGGGGCGGGGCGGGGCGGGGAAGGGCGCTTAACGCCTCCTTCGCCGGAAGGGTGTGGAAGGGACCCCCGAGGGTCATCCAGTCCCTCCGCAGCCTCCTCTTCTCCCAAAGAAGGGGGCGGAGTTTTAGGATCAGAGTCTTCCTTCTCCGAGATGGGCTCCCTTCCCGGGCAGACGAGCCCCATCTAAGACCTCCCCCGTTTGGCCTGCGCGGCCAGGCTGGCCAAGCCCTTGGGGGGGGGGGGCGCAACTGAATCAGTAAAATTCAATACAAATCAACACAAATCTTAGGTTGTGTGTCCACCTAACAAAAGTCAGCCCCCCATGGGGTCAGGACTTTGTTGGGGGGGAGGACTTCTGTTGCGGGGGGGGCAGAACCGACGAGATTGGTCAGTAAGTTACGTATTTCTATTGTTTTGCTTAATGGGGGGGCAGCTGCCCACTCTGCACCCCCTTGGTGCACCCCTAACAAAAGCCTGCCCCATCCACAAATATCCTGGCTACGCCCGTGGCAAAGCCACACCCATCTAACATCAGGTGTGGGGTGCATGAAGATGCAGCTGTGCCAAAAGGGGTTTGCAGGCACCTGCAAAGCTTCGTGCAAGACCCGAGAGTCGCCCTGGCATGGGGCTAGGATTGCGTGGGTGGGCCCCAGTAACTGAGCACATAATGGGTGCTGAGCCACCTGGGCATTGCAAAACCAGACCACCAGGACCACGACGATGATGATAAATAGCTTACCACGCTGCCAAATGGCAGAACCATGCATCTATATATACGCAACCGAAGCCAACACACTGTTAGTAAATGCAGCTGGTAGCAGAGCAAATCGCTTCAGCTCACCCACTGACCATGTTACGGACTAACAAAAAATGTAAAAAGATATCCTGTCATCAACCTCTGTACAATGGCACTACCAGGCACGATACATAGACCAGGAAGAAAAAAATCACAATGAGTTGCAAGCTAGTTCAGTTCCGGTGCTGAAACGACAGCATTGGCGATTCAAGGGCAAAAGAAGAGTCCTGCTGGACCAGAGCAAATGTCCATCTAAGCCCCGCGTTACGTTTCTGACAAAGAGCTGCCAGAAACCTGTGGAAAAGATGCAAGCAGCTCATAAAAGGGATGCCTATTTCATTTTAGTTGTCCTTGGCACCCAGTCAGAGGGAGACTTGGGGGCGGAGGTCATTTGAAGCAGAGAAGTCCCCATGGGAGTGTGTCCCTTTCCACCACCCACAGTCTTTCTATTGCAAATCTCTCCCTCCCACCTGCCTTCCCCCTTCCAATATTTGCATTTATAACCTTGCATTGCAGTAGTCCAAGCGGGAGATAACCAGAGCATGCACTACTCTGGGGAGACAGTCTGTGGGCAGGGAGGGTCTCCGCCTGCGTACCAGATGGAGCTGGTAGACAGCTGCCCTGGACACAGAATTGACCTGCCCCTCCATGGACAGCTGTGAGTCCCAAATGACTCCCAGGCTGCGCACCTGGTCCTTCAGGGGCACAGTTACCCCATTCAGACCAGGGAGTCCCCCACCCCCGCCCGCCCCCTGTCCCCCAAAAACAGTACTTCTGTCTTGTCAGGATTCAACCTCAGTCTGTTAGCCACCATCATCCTCCAACCACCTCCAGACATTCACACAGGACGTTCACCGCCTTCCTTCATTGGTTATTACTATTATCTCACAACATGTTCAAACCTGTGCTGGGTGGGAGGTGACATGGTCAATGAAAGCCCTAACACCAGGGATGTTCTGAGAAAACAGAAGCACACCAAACTGCAACTCCCAATTATTACTGGATCTTCCTGCCAAGCATAAAGGGTAGACCATTACTGAAAGAATGTCTCTCCCAGAGTGCTAGAATGACATATGTAATCTAATGAGACAATGTGATATATGTCATTTTTACTGTACATTATATCCTGTGTCAACCTACAGGTATGGCTTCACTTGCAAATAGCCTTAACAGGCATGACATGTGAGTCCCTTTCAGGTTTACATGAAACCACACATCTGGGAAGGTGGATACCAGGTTATTATTTATTGAATATCTATATAACTTATGGGATCAAAGGGGGGTGGGAAATATCTATAGTGGTATCTTGGTTCTCAAACTTAATCCATTCTGGAAGTCCGTTCCAAAACCAAAGCCTTCCAAAACCAAGGTGTGCTTTCCCATAGAAAGTAATGCAAAATGGATTAATCCATTCCAGACATTTAAAAACAACCCCTAAAACAGCAGTTTAAGATGAATTTTACTAACAAGACCATTGATCCATAAAATGAAAGCAATAATAAATGTACTGTACTATAAAATAAATAAGACAGTATTGCAGATGATAAAAAATTTAAAAAAATCTTACCTACAATGATGATAGTCATTCTTTGGATGGGGGGGCCTTTATCCATTTCCACAGTCACACAATCAATCAATAGCCGAACTGGGTTCCACATAGTCACAAAACAAAATAAGCAAAAAATCCTCAAAAACAAAAAGGTCAAACTTTTTTTTAAAAAAAAAATAATATTTATTACTTTTAAACCTTACAAAAAAGAAGAAAAAGAAAAGAAAAAAAGAAGAAGTGCTAGGCCGAATTGCTGCGATAAAGATGAATGTATTGCCAAGGATGTTGTTTTTGTTTCAAACATTGCAAATTTTGGATAAAATGGAGTGTTTCAAGAAGTGGCAGAGAGATATTTCTAGATTTGTCTGGCAGGGCAAGAAGCCTCGAATAAAATTTAAGATATTAACTGATGCTAAAGAAAGAGGTGGATTTGCCCTGCTGGACTTAAAACTTTATTATGAATCAGCTGCATTTTGCTGAATGGATGCTTCTTGAGAACACTGATGTGTTGGATTTAGAAGGTTTTAACAATGTTTTTGGGTGGCATGCATATTTGTGGTATGACAAGGTCAAAGCACATAAAGCGTTTAAAAACCATATTGTCAGAAAAGCACTGTTTAATGTTTGGATAAGATATAAGGACTTGCTTGAAAATAAAACCCCAAGGTGGCTATCACCAATGGAAGCGAAGGCTCAGAAAAAGCTCAATATGGAGGCCAATTGGCCGAAATATTGGGAAATTTTGGAACAAGATGGAGACAGACTAAAATTGCAGAGTTTTGAAAAATTAAAAAATAGAGTGCGAGATTGGCTTCACTATTACCAGATAATGGAGGCATATAATTTGGACAAAAAAATTGGCTTCCGGGTGGAAAAATTAAAATTGGAAATAGAACTGCTAGATCCTAAAATTAAGAACTTGTCAAGAATGTATAACTTGCTGTTGAAATGGAATACTCAGGATGAAACGGTGAAATCTGTTATGATTAAATGGGCACAAGACGTTGGACATAATATTATGATGGCTGACTGGGAACAGTTATGGACCACAGGTATGAAATTCACGGCATGTAATGCCTTAAGAGAGAATATAATGAAAATGATATACAGGTGGTACATGACACCAGTCAAGCTTGCAAAAATCTATCATCTGCCCGATAATAAATGTTGGAAATGTAAAGAGACCGAAGGTACATTCTTTCACCTTTGGTGGACGTGCCCAAGGATTAAGTCCTTCTGGGAGATGATCTATAATGAAATGAAAAAGGTATTTAAATATACCTTTCTGAAGAAACCAGAGCCTTTCTCCTGGGCATGGTTGGCCAATTGGTGCCAAAGAAGGACAGAACTTTCTTTATGTATGCCACAACAGCAGCAAGAATACTCATCGCGAAGTATTGGAAGACACAAGATTTACCCACCCGGGAAGAATGGCAGATGAAGTTGATGGACTATATGGAATTGGCGGAAATGACTGGCAGAATCCGAGACCAGGGAGAAGAGTCGGTGGAGGAAGATTGGAGGAAATTTAAAGACTATTTACAGAAACATTGTAAAATTAATATCTGTTAGAAGGATGTTGGAATAACATTATATGATTTTAGCAGGAATGATATAAAGGATTTGGGAATAACTGACTGTTAATTGGTGAAAGGAGGAAAAGTAAAGTTACATTATATTAAGACAATTTACAGGACAAAAAATTTAAAAGAGGGAAAGGATTTGCTGAAATGGATAATTGACCTAGAATACAAAAAAAGGAGGTGTGAGGAGGTCAAGGAAATAAGCTAATGAAAGATTAGTAATGAGGAGATCTGATGCATTTTTCTTTGTGTTTTTGTTTTTGTTTAATGGGTTTTATTTCTCTGCTTTTTTCTTTTTTTATATTGTGATGTGTTGTTTTGTTTTTGTTTAATGTGGTATTTTTACTTTTTCTTTCTGTAATTTTTGAAACTTTAATAAATATTATTTAAAAAAAGAAAAAGAAAAATGAAGAAGCAAAAGAAAGAAAAAAACAATACAATACAATATATAAACAGTACACAACGCAACATTAACACATTAGACTAAACAAAACAAAGCAAAAACAATTTAAAAACATACATCATACCATTTCAGTGCCTTATCTTTCATTCCCTTGTTTCATCGATCTCCTCTCACCTCCCTTTTTGTATTCCACTTCTATTAATTGTTTCAGCAATTCCTTTCCATCATTCTATATTTTCTGTCATATAATTATCTTAACTTATTTTAACCTTATTTTCCATTAATACTATAATACTTGTTTATGCTTAACTCCTTATAACATTTCTACTAAAGCCATATAATTTCATTCCAACATTTTTCTGACACTCATTAATTTTACAGTATTTCTATAAATAAACTTTAAACTTTTTCCAGTCTTCTTCCACCGTCTCTTCTCCCTGGTCTCGGATTCTGCCAGTCATTTCCCTCAATTCCATATAGTCCATCAACCTGGTGATCTTCTGTCCGAGGCTCTTAACTCTTTTCCAAGTCCCTTCTGCAGGTCTTCTTCATATTTATACATGCACTTTACTTTGTCTTCTGCTGATCTTGTTCTTTTTTTTTTTTTAATCTTTATTACGGCCATTGGCCCGTCACACGACAGTTTCATATCAACATAATATACTTAAACCTCCAAATTTAAAATCACTAAAACTTACAAAAGACAAACAGAAGCCAAAGCAGAACCAAAAACAAGGACCACCATCATACATTACAGTAAATTTGTAACCTAAACATCGCCCTCTGCTCATAAATTAATCAAGGATATCAATGGTGATATCACTTAATTACATCCTAAAACATAGATCATGGTTTAAAGGGGTTATCCGAGCCACACAGGAGACCGTTTCTCTTCTTTAGGGATAGGACGCTGATCAAGAATCTGGCAACCATGAGTGATCTTAGGGGGTCATCATCAATTAGTAGATATCTCAGTTTGGCTTCAATCGTATCATCGGCAATTCCCTTTAGATATTGAGCAAGAAACTTGCTCCTGGCCGGTAAGTGAAAAGCACAGTCAAGAATTATGTGATGCAACGATTCCGGTGCCCCACAATTACAATCACATAAGAGCGATATCTGTCCATTGGAGAATCTATTTCTCAGCACGTTCGATGGGAAGGTGTTGAATCTTGCCTTTACAAAGGCATATCTATGAGCTGAAGAAGTTAAGGAATTCAAATAGTTTGGGAGCCTTAAGAGGGGTAATAAACCAAGATTTAGAGGTGAGCAGGTACCATTGCCCAAGACCATTTTCTGCTGCAAGTCCATCTCCTCTAGTTTACAGGTAACTGTTCTTTTAGCTGGAACTATGTCCTGCTCTAGTAATTTGGATGGGGAAATTCCCATTGCCGTAATTTTCAGCTGTAAATTTTTTACCCATGGGCTCTGGAAATCATCTCTCCACATACATTGTATCAAGTACAAGTTTGGGAGATTGTGCCATAGAGATAACCAGTGACAAAGTATGTGCTTCCACAGAGCATTTTCCAGGGATACAGTATTAAGTTCCATGCGTAACGCTGTATTACTTACACAGTTGGGCAGTTTCAATATCCCTCTTAAAAACTGATTTTGAATAACCTCCAGGTGAGATAGGTTGACAAAAGTCCCTCAAATTGAGATGGCATAAGCAATTGTCGGGATCACCTTGGCCTTGAAGACTTTCAGCGCCGATGGGATATGAAGAGCCCCATCGGTGAAGAAGAATCGCAAGATCGCCCAGGAGATAGCTTTGGCTCTATTTGTAACATAGGCTACGTGGGCCTTCCATCTAAGGTTATGTTGTAACCAAACTCCCAAATACTGGAATCTATAGACTTGTTCGATGACTCTCCCATCAATTCTCCAATTATGGAGTTTCCGGCTCTTTGAGAAGATGAGGATCTTAGATTTTCCATAATTAATTGTAAGGGAATTTGCGTTACAATATGATCCAAAAATTTTTAAGGCCCTCCTGAGACCTACTCTAGAAAAGGAAAGAATGACTGCGTCATCCGCATATAGTAACAAAGGGCAGCGATAAAGTGCTAGGCGGGGTGTATGAATCCTTTTTTGGGCCTCTATTAGGGGAGTCCTCATGTCGCTTATGAACAGATTGAACAGGAGTGGAGCCAATATACAACCCTGTCGGACACCTCTGTTAATGGAAATTGAATTGGTGAGATCACCCTCCGGGGTGAATCTCACTCTAGCCGCTGAGTTCTCATGGAGTTTGATTATTAGCCAGAGAAGCCTTCTGTCGATGCCCCAGCGGGTGAGTTTTTCCCAGAGGATGCTCCTGGGGATACTATCGAATGCTGCCTTTAGGTCAATGAATGCCACACAGAGTTGACCACCCTTTGGGGTGGAGTATTTCCAGGCAAGATGCTGTAAAATTAGAATATGATTAATTGTTGACTGTTTTGGGCGGAATCCAGCTTGTTCGGGCCCAATTAATTTTTTCTCTTCGGCCCATTGGGTGAGTCTGTTCAACAGGGAGCGGGCATACACTTTCCCCACTATTGAGAGCAGACTGATGTTTCTGTAATTCCCCGGGTCATCTGGTGAGCCCTTTTTGTGGATTGGAACAATAACAGCATCCTTCCATACTTCCGGGATCTTTCCAGAGTTGTTCACGGCATCAAAGATGGTCGCCAGGACTTTGGCCCACCAGTCCGCGTGGTATTTTATAGCTTCTGCCGGGATCAGGTCTGGCCCAGGCGCTTTCCGTGTTTTGAGTTTAACGATCAAGTCATGGATGTCTTCCGGATCGGTGGGGGGCCAGAGGGGAAGCTGATCTTGAGATTCGTCTCTTGTGTTAACAATACAGTCAGTTGTGGCAAAGTAATTTTTTAAGTAAGATTCCCAAACCGGGGCGGGAATGATAGTTAGAGGGTATCTTTTAGTTCTTTTATTTACCAGGAGCCAAAATTGTCTGGAGTTCCGTGATGATGAGGCTTCTATAATTGCCCGCCATTGATTCGCTTGCCATTCCAGTCTGGCTCGCTTTTGAATTTGCTTGTAGGCCGATTTTGCTTGGAAATATTCTTTTGGCAAGACCGTTGCCCCAGAGGCTTTATACTCTTTGTAGATGTTACCAAGAAGTTGTCTAGCCTGTTTACAATGATCTTGTTCTTAATTTCCTTCCTTTGATGCTGAAGAGTAGATCTTGGGGAAGCTCCGACCTAACAATGTTTTTATTCCTTCTCGACAGGTCAGCCTAATCTCCGTAATTAAAACTAAAATCCAAAAGATATTTCAGGGTGTGTTTCAAAATCCCTCCAAATCTGAAAGTCCCCACAACTCCAATCTCCTCCTGACCCAGGTCCAGGTCCCAAAGGTCAGTAAATCCCTGCATGAGGTGATCTATCCAACTTTCCTTCTCCAGTCCAAGCAGGGTTCCAATCCTCAAAATCTGACTTTCTCTGAATTCAATCATAGAAGGCAACAACTTATCAAATTGCCTCTGTAAGGCTGGGGCTCTCTCTCCCTCTCCACTTGTATTACTTTAGGTTCAACAACAACAACTTTCTCCCTCGCCTTCTCCACAGTTTGCCATGTCAAAGAAGATTCCTGTATCGATTCCTGAATGGTTTCTGTATAGATGTTCACTTTTTGTCCCAAGTTATCAATTTTGATAGTCATCAGATCCGTCTTCTTGTGGAGCTGTTCCAATGAATCACTTATCTTACATAATGCAATCACTAAGGCTTCTTCTGTTGACATTCTTAACCTATCCAAGGTCAATCCCTGGTTCTCACGGTTTTTTATCTTGCAGCTGGAGATTCCACCAGCTCAACTCTTGTAACAGTTTCAAAGGCTCCCTCTAGAGGGAAACAATTTCTATTTGTATCAATCCTTTTAAGCACAGTTCAAGCAATAAAATTAGTTTCAATTTTCAGTTACTTTTACTCCTTTTTAAACGCAGAAGGAGACAATGGAAACAATGTATTTCTCTTATTTAACTAGCTGTCAAGATACGTTTTATTCACAGTCAATGAACTTTCCCAAAACGTCAGTCTTATTAGCAGCCCGTTTCCAGGTTCAGAGCGGTGGTAATTTAACTTTCTTCACTCTCTCCTACAGGCTTACGCGATCCCAAATTTCCCCCCTCTTCTCCTGCTTCCAAGGGGGGTTTAATGATTTTAGCCAATGGAAGTTTAATCCTTTACAGAGGACTTTCCAAGACTTTAGCTTGCAAGCTCTTTGCTTCAATCTATTTACAAAAGGGGAAGGCGGACTTCCTGTTTGAAACCTCCCCGTTTCGGTGCCAAATTAAGACGTTTAAAAATCCAATTTTCCGTTCTACTCATGGGTAGTTGTTTAGGATCAAATTGTCCACAGGAAAAAGTCAGCTCTCTCCGGCAACAGCAGTGCGGCTTCACTCCGTGAAAGAAGCAGTCAATTCAAAGCACCGCGCCGCTCACCCCACGTCGCTCCGGATCCCCGAAACCGGGTCTCCCCGCGAGTAGGGGAGGCTCAAAAGGTGCCAGCCGAATCCCACGTTCACAGGCTTCTCCCGCCTGTGATTTTTAGTGGGTCTCCGCCTTCGCCGTGGCGGCCAGACCCTGATTTCCACAGAGCAAATTCCTCCCGATCAGAGGAATTCCGCCATTGTCGGAGGCGCCAACCCGGAAGTCCTCAACAAAAAGGTCAAACTTAATGCATTCCAGAAGTCTGTTTGACCTGAAATATTCAAAAAATAAGGCACAGCTTCTAACTGGAGCAGGCGGCCCGGAAACAATACCCGACAGCCACATTGGATGTTTGACTTCTGAAAAGCATTCGAAAACCAGAACTTACTTTCGGGTTTTCGGCATTTGGGAACCAAGGCGTTTGAGTACCAAGGTTCCAATGTAGTATCTATGTCTGAACTGTAGTTAAATGCAGAGAAAATGTTTGTGGTTCCTGCAGAACCTAAGCAAATTTCTCTCCAAAGGAGGGAACTGTTAAAACCAGGGATGGGGGAGGGCAGTTAAACAACTCCCCCAAAATTCCAAGTCCCCACCACAGCCTTGAACTAAGGTCAGAACAATGAGCCTGAAGAGGCTCAGAAAAGCCGTCTATAAAATTGAAGTGGATACCGTGTATCCTCTGTTTCCTCGGACTATCCAATATAGAAACAAAATAAAAAAAATTCCTTCCAGCAGCACCTTAGAGACCAGCTAAATTTGTTATTGGTATGAGCCCTCGTGTGCCTGCACACTTCTTCAGATCCAATATAGAAAACTGTAAAATTCAATGGTTTGACGGATTTCCTTGGCTCCAAGGGCTAATGACTCCTCCAGAAGAGGGGGGGAATCCAGGTCTCCCCTGCCTCAGGAGGCGATCAAAGGCAGCACATACCCCTGGCAGAAACCCATCGGGATGGTGGGTCGAATCCTGATACTTTCAAAGGAGAAGCGCAGGAAAGCCTTGCAGCTAGGGGGCTTGAGTAAAGACTTCTATTGTTCTTTGAGGAAGAGGGTAGTTAAAAGGTGTGGGAAACTGGGGTTACTGACAGGGGTGAGTGACAGTTTCATGTTTCTTTATGCCAACCACTCCTCTTCTGTGTCATATCTGTGATGTATTGATGCTGCTATTGGAAATGTATTATGGGAAAGGGGAAGGGAGTCTTAAAAGTCCACGCAACCCCACGCTCGGGGTTCCTACTCTTTGTGTATTTGAACCTTGTTGCAACAAATAAAGATCAGGTTTACTGACTGCTGTTTTGCTTCTTTGATCTAACTGGAGACTCCTTCTTTTGCTGACCAGAGGGACTCGCGGGGAGTGGCACCCCAACAAGCTGGGCAACGGAGTAATCCCGCGCCCCAATATTTTTTCCTTATCAGCCTTTTCCAATGACACTGACTAGAAGCTGAAGGAGGAGGAGCCAGCAATGGAAGGTGACTCAGTTGTGGAAAGAATGGCTGCTTAAGGCAGGAGAAATTCTGGTGCCCAAAAAAGAGCAACATCCTTGCCAAAAGGTTTCAGTAGGCTGCAGTCCACTATGCAGTAAGGATGAATGAAGCTGTCAATTTTGGTTTCTCTCATTTTTTCATTTTCCCAATTTTATGTTCTCCATATTTCCACAGCAGTTTGCATTAAAAAAAAAAAATATTAAAGATTTTCTTGGGTAACAAAAGTATGTGCATTGTTTCTTTTTTCAGATCTTGCATTTTTAAAAAATGTCTTCAGCAATTTAATGCAATTTTCTCCTAATATATGCATTTTTGCAAAGCAATTTCCCCTGATGCAATGCATTTTGGTATATTATATTCAATAATATATGCATTTTTATGCACACTTTCCCCTAGTATGTGCATTTTTGTACACATTATTTATGACCAAATTTGGAGAAGTGGAGAAGTGTGAATTTCAAAGCACAGCTGCGTTTTGGTTTGCAAATTAGGTAAGTTTACCTTTAAATGTGTACTGAATCAACTTTCTCCCTCCGTCCTACTTGTAAGTGAATCCTATGGAATATAGTAGGACTTACTTCTTAGTAAACTTGCATTAGAACAGTTTTCATACAAAATTACTCATTCTTAAAGGAAACACAAACCCCTGGAACCTAGTACCACTTGGAGATTGGGGCAGGTGCAACAATACTTTAGATCTCAGTGCTAAAGCCATTTATGTTGCCTGTGGATGTCACAACTTAAACCTAATTATATTATATAGTTATATGTTATATATTGCTTAGACTGTCTTGTCTTGTTTTTTAAGAAAATGTTAAATTGTTCCTTCCATTCTTCTCCCAGGCCTAAGAAAGCAATCAGTTACATGCAGAAGCCTCATGCTCTAATGATTTCATGTAGAGCAGTTTCCCTTTTGACAAGACTTTGAATAATATATAAATTGAAACTGAATCCTGGTAAGACAGAGGCATTATATGTTCCAAGTACTTGAGTTTAGGAGGTGCACTCCCTTGCAAGGAGCGGGGTCAAAGCTTGAGGGTACTTCTGGACCTGGACCCAACATTGTAATTGGAGGCTCAAGTTAGAGCAGGAACCCCTGCCCTCAGCCGCAAGCCCAGGGACCCCAAGGTTCATCTAGTCCAACCCCCTGCAATGCAGGAATCTCAACTAAAGCATCCATGACAGATGGCCATCTCACCACTGCTTAAGAATGTCAAAGGAAGGAGAGTCCACCACCCTCTGAGGGAGAATGTTCCATTGCTGAACAGCTCTTACAGTCAGAAAGTTTTTCCTAATGTTTCGTTGGAATCTCCTTTGTTTCTACTTGAAGCCATTGGTTTGAGTCCTACCTTCCAGAACAGGAGAAAACAAGCTTGCTCCCTCTTCCATGTGACAGCCCTTGAGATATTTGAAGATGGCAATCATATCTCCTCTCAGTCTCTTCTGTTCCAGGCTAAACATACCCAGCTCCTTCAAGCACTCCTCATAAGGCTTTGTTTTTAGATTCTTGAACATCTTGGTCGCCCTCCTCTGCACATGTTCCAGCCTGTCCTTCTTAAACTGTGGTGCCCAGAACTGGACACTTGGCTCCATATGTGATCTGACCAAGGCAGAAGGAATTACTTCCCTTGATCTGAACACCAGACTTATGTTGATGCAGCTAAGAATAGCATTACCTTTTTTTGTTGCTGTATCACACAGCTGACTCGTGTTAAGCATGTGGTCTACTAGGACCCCTAGAACCTTTTCACATGTACTGCTAGTAAGCCAGGTGTCCCCTAGCCCATATTTGTGCATCTGGTTCTTCCTGCCTAAGTGCAGAACCTGACATTGGTCCCTATTGTGCCCAGTTACTGTTACACTGCAACATTTTGTTGCAACATCCAAGTCCCAACTAATGCCAGGATGCCTAAGCTAGGTCAGATTTGCCAACATTTGTGTCCTTGCACAAAGACACAAAAGTACATTTTGTCAAACCTTAAAATATAATATGATGCATCCATTTGGGACCTCCCTCTCATTCTCATCCCATCAGAGGTAGAGAGTGTAGTTTCAATTGCAATCAGCTGTGTCCCTTTGCATCTCATTGAAATTGGTCTTGAGGGGTATAAAAGGCCCTTGATAAGGAAGCTTGGTTTCCCCACCTCTCCACCCAGTGTCTTCTGCCAGGAAGGATTTGTAGGTGGGCCTTGTGGTAGCTTGTTCATGGTAAGTACCTCCCCCCCCCCCCATTATGCTTTTGCAATCTCTAATCCTTTGAAGCCATGTAGGAGTTTTATAGTACTATTTTGGGTATCTTCTGCTTTGTAAATTTCTCTGCCTGGTTTTACCACCACCACCATTTTCTGGCATCAAATCTTTGGGTGCAATCTCTTTCAGAGTGGGATGCTAGCATGGTCCTGCTCTTGCAAGTCATGGCAGAAGCCCAGACTTGCAGCTCTGTGGAGCTTGCCTTGCTGCCCAGGATGGGGCTGCAACTCATTATGGTTCTCAAGAGTGTTGTGGATGAACCTGACACACCTTTCTTGTCTAGCTTACCAGGGACTCCCTGAGAGGGACCATTAAAGCTTCTAAATTGGTAACAACATAAAAAAACACTTTGATTTTAAGGTGAACTGAGGGCTGAATTCAGTGCCGGATTTATGTATATGCTAAACAAGGCATAGCTTAGGCCCCCACTCTCTTGAAGGCCCCCGCAAAATTTCCACTATTAATATACTTCTTCTAAACTGTATTTCAGTTCAACAATTACTTTGATAAAATATATTTTGTTATGTGCAAATGGCTTTAGATACCTGTTAGGTCCATAAATTACCATATAGCATATTCAACAAAAAACAGCGACAATTTGTTGTTGACAAAGGACAGCTGGACATTTAAACGGCCCCATTACCTTCAGGAGCTTAGGGCCTCATCAAACCTCAGTCCGGCCCTGGCTAAATTGGTGGAACTGTGAGACCAAACACTTGCCTTTCTACTGATAGTCGTTTGGAGAATGGTTTCTGGTGCAAGAGAGACAGTGTCTAGGATGTGGTTTGGCCCTGGATGTTGAAAGCTTCTGAGAGCCGATGTTTTCTGTCTTCAGGCTCACCCAGACTTACTTTTGTGCCACATTTCTAGGCACAGGTCTGGGCTTCCAAGTGCTTTCTGGTTTTTTACCCTGGCACGTTCCCCACGAAAACCCGCTTTTTACTGCTGATTCTAAGGAAATGGCAATCTTTGAAAAACCTGAATTGTCATGTGTTCTGATTCAACATTAAACAGCAGGTCTTCCTGGGGAAAGCGCCAGGTTTGTGTGTGTGTGTGTGTGTGTGTGTGTATAGCGCTTGGACACAGAACTTTAAAGCACAGACCTGTCGTCTAGAAAGCACGGTACAAAAGGCAAGCGTGGTGGAGCCCAGAGTACCAAAGAAAAGAATTGTGACCTGAATAAGCATGTCTTTGGTGACACCCATGTTATAGTTATGCCACTGCTCCTCTTCCTATCTGCAGTGATTATCTATACAATTTCAGGGTGTTGGCAAACTTTTTTTTTTTTTTTTTTTGGCTCTTAGCAGATCAAATTGCTTAATTTGAGGCAGATTGAAAATGGGCTATTAAAGACTGCAGACCTAAGCAGGTCTGATTGCTCTTCACTGAGGTTTAATTTCAAGTAAGCATGTTTGGGATCATGGAGTGTCCCCACTTGATGGGTGTGGAGCATGTGCAGAGTGCTCCATTTTTGGGACTCACCAACTTGTGTCCTACATGCATGCTTGAACTAGGGTCAGGGGTCTCAGGGTAAGTTTCAAAACTTCTGAGAAGGTTAACCTAATAGCTTTTAATGGTTTTGCTGAGGCAGTGTCTTGTCCCACTGGTTCATCCAGCCCAGCAGGCGTGGCTGACACAGGAGGGAGCTGCCCCACTGGCACTAGAGCAGTGGACTCATTCTGGTGCATATTGGCTGAAGCTGATGGATGCTTGGAGCCCCACAACAACTGGAGGGACAGGGCTCCCATCCTGAGGGGGAGCACCCAGATTTACATCCTCCTTCGGCCATGGAGCTCAATGAACTCCATGGCAGTAAGACAACCTGTTACTGAATGTTTGTTGGACCTTGTCCAACCTGCTGCATTGCAGATGTTTTCAAGTTATAACTCTAAAAAGACCCAACCAGCATGACAGGGAGGATGGGAGTTGTAGTCCTGCAACATCTGGAGGGCACCAGATGTTTTTGTCCAAAGTCTGATTTAAAGATCAAGACCAGAGATGGCAGACGCTGGATTGGGAGCCTATTGGGAATAACCAATCCACAAGCTTGCACTTCACCCCTGAAATGAGTTTGCATCTATTATTGTTTCAGCTTTGCTTGCGGAAAGTCTCCAAAGGCCTGGGCCAACTTGAAGCCTACATCGATGCAGAAGAAGGTGTGGCTTTCCAGATGGATAACAACCTGATCTGGGACTCATTGGATGGCCAATACACATGGGCCATACAGGGTCTAACTGAAAAGTTGGCATCTAGCAAATTCTGGGTCACTTGTCTGCCTATGGGAAAGGTTATGCTGAGAAACTGGGCAGGGAAGTATCTCGCTGCAGTGGCTATAGGAGAAAACCCAGTAAACTTCCCCATCCAGCCTGTTCAGTACTCAGAAGATCCATCTTTGCAGTTTGAGGTCTTTTACAAGGGCAATAGGGTAGCTTTCCAGGCCTACAATGGGCTGTTCTTGACCAGGACATATAGAGGGTTCACTTCAGTTGAAGCAGCCAAGTTGGTCGCTGATGATTCCTGTTATTTCCGCCCCCTGATTGGAGACCTCCTCCCCCCAAAGTTCAAAATACTGAGGGTGATCACAAGCGATCTCTCTCACATGATATACCACCACTCTGTCTCGGATAAGCAGGTCTACGCCAACCGGGGGGAAGCAGCAGTGAGGCACACTTTCGACATGACTTGGGAGACTACCGTTGCAGACACCGTTTTCTGGAACAGTCTGTGGGGGCTTGGTGTGGAAACTTCCTGCCACTTCACTGTTGAAGATGCAATGCCTCGTTTGGAGTACACGGAGAACAATGACCGGACCGTCCTTGTGCAGAGGAATATTTCTCAGAGGCTCACCCAGGAGGTGCTGGTGCCCCCCCACACTGAAGTCTTGGCCAAGCTTGTTGTCCACAGAAATTCTACGGCTACTGTGTCATTCACAGCTGTCATCCAAAAGGTGAAATCAAATGGGGATGTGGTGATGCTGAACAAAGGTGGGCTCTGGAAGGGTCTTGTCTACCACGGGGTCCGTCTGGAGATCACCAAGCGGAAGCTGAGTGAGCGCAGACCTCTTGAGGAATGCCCCCTCCTGTGATGTTATGGGGAGTGGTGTCCTTCCAAGGGGGCCACGTGGACTGGATGGCAGGTGGCTCACCCCTGAAGAAACATAGCTATGGCTGCTCAGATTCTGGACCATCCTGGTCCGTTGTCACTTTGAAGATTATTCGTGCTTATCAGGGCAGGCAAGGACTGCTTCCTGGCTGTCTTCTGGCAGATCCTTTCTACCTCCTAGGTGCCTGAAAATGATGGCTACCTTTTTTACGACAAAGAGGAAGAGAGCTCCTTGCCTTTTTAGCATAATTAACGCAACTTAAATAAAATGGTGAATTATTTTTTTGTCTCTGAAAAAATGCCTTCTGCCTCTTTGTGTGTGTGGATAGGTTTAGAGTAGGGACACTTGTGGGGGAAAGGGTCACTGCTGCTGCTGGAAAACATCCCAATTTCAATGGGAAAGCTGTATGGAGAATATTTAAAGTAACATTTTGGCTGCACACAAACCATAAATTTCAAGCACGTGGCTTCCCCCAAATAATCCTGGGAACTGTCATTTACTCCTAAAGGTAAAGGGACCCCTGACCATTAGGTCCAGTCGTGGCCGACTCTGGGGTTGCGGCGCTCATCTCGCTTTATTGGCAGAGGGAGCCGGCATATAGCTTCCGGGTCATGTGGCCAGCAGGACTAAGCCGCTTCTTTCCCCCCCCCCAAATTTTTTTATAATCATAAATAATCATTAAATTTATTCCAATCTTCCTGATACTCCTCCTCCTTCTGGTCGCGGACTCTTCCGGTTAGGTCGGCTAGCTCCGAAAAATCCATCATCTTCATCTGCCATTCTTCTATTCTTGGTAATTCTTGGGTTTTCCACTTTTTAGCTAACAAAATACGAGCAGCAGTTGTGGCATACAAAAATAATTTAACATCTTTCTTGGGCAATTCCAAACCTGTTATTCCAAGAAGAAAGGCCTCTGGTTTCTTTATAAATGTATATTTCAACATTTTTTTCAATTCATTATAAATCTTTTCCCAGAAGTCTTTCACCTTGGGACAGGTCCACCACATATGATAAAAGGTTCCTTCCTTTTCTTTACATTTCCAACATATATTGTCATAATTATGATATATCTTTGCTAATTTTACAGGAGTCAAATACCATCTATACATCATTTTCATTATATTTTCCTTTAACAAAGTACATGCAGTGAACTTGACCCCTTTCTTCCACAATCTTTCCCAATCCTCAAACATTATATTATGTCCTACATCTCTTGCCCAATCTATCATCACAGATTTAACTTGTTAATCTTTTGTATGCCACTCCAACAATAGCTTGTACATTTTAGATAATTTTTTACCTTTAGTATCCAACAATTCCGTTTCCAACTTAGATTTTTCAAAAGCAAAACCATTTTTCTTATCCAATTTATCCAATTCATTGATCTGGTGGTAACATAACCAATTTAGCTTATCTTTAACTTGATCAAATGGTTTTAATTTGTAACCTTCCTCCTCTTCTATTAATAAATCATAATATCTCAACCATTTCGTGTCCATATTTAATTTTTTCTGGGCCTTTGTCTCCATTGGTGAAAGCCATCTGAGATGGCTAAAATATGAGATCTTTATATTTTATCCAAACATTATACAACAATTTCCTAATTACATGGTTTTTAAATGCGTTATGAGCCTTTACCTTCTCATACCATAAACATGCATGCCAACCGAACACATTGTGAAATCCCTCCAAATCTAATAGATCTGTATCTTCTATTTGCACCCATTCTTTAATCCAACAAAGTGCAGCAGCTTCAAAATAGATTTTTAAATCTGGCAGGGAAAATCCCCCTCTTTCTTTAGAATCCCTAAGTAATTTATATTTAATTCTGGGTTTCCTCCCCTGCTAGATAAATCTAAAGAGTGCTTTCTGCCATTCTTTAAAGCATTTTGCATTATCTATCAAATTTTATTAAACGGTCACAGACCAGATTGGTTCGTACAGCTAGTCAGCGAAACATAACACCAGAAAAAACAAAGGACAGTTTCAATACAGATTAGGCCATAACAACAATTTAAGATTGGACAGCATGAATAAGATTAAGTATTTGCCTTCGCCTGCATGTTGACATTGGAAAGCTCTTGTTTTCTGCGCCTGATAGCGGCTGCACAGAATTTAGCAACATTGATCGTAATTACAGGAACCTTATCTTCTACCAAGGCTCTCATACATTGAAGTTCTGATTCATTTTTAAGCTTTTGTAGAACTGGGGCAATAAAGGTCAGGCGTAGATCCTCGTAATAGCTACAGTGCAGCAATACATGCAAACTTGTTTCCACTTCCGATGAGCCACATGGGCAAACACGTGACTCATATGGTTTGCCTTCATATCTGCCTAACAGCAGGGCAGAGGGCAGAACGTTTAATCTGGCCAGGGTAAAGGAATGTCTGTACTTAGGTATTTGTAAATCAGCCAGATAGTTTGCGGGTGAGAACCCTCTCCCAAAGTCTCTAATTGTGGCATGTTTATCCATTTTGCCCATATGACATTGCAGCTCTATGTCCCTAATGCGCTGGAGCACTTGACTTCTGGCTCTCTCATATCCTGCCGCTATCAAGATCTGCGGGGAGAATCCCAAGCTTCTTATCTTTTCAAACAGGGAAGCTTTCCAGGTAGAATGAAAGGTGTCTAAGAGTGTTAAGGGCGCCAAACCGGCCGGGGAAAAAATAAGTTTTAACCAGTAGTGTATCTTTAGAATCCACAAACGCGCGTTAACGGGTAGTTGTCCAACTTCTAAGCGGACAGCTATATTAGATACACAGGGAGGGATCCCCAATAAACACCGATAGAATTTTGCTTGAAATGCCTCCATAGGCGCAAAATTTTTAAAACTGCAAACCTGGGATCCATAGGTGAGTTGTGGGAGTATTTTTGCAGCAAAAACCTGGGAGGCCGCTGGAACGTATTTTCCCCCTTTCCCATGAAAGAATCTTGTAAGGGCTTCATTGGCCCTTCCTGTGTTGGCAATGGCGTTTATCATCTGTTGGTGCCACGAGACCCTTTCCTGAAAAGTTATTCCCAGGTATTTGAAAGTTGCTACCTGGTCAATAGGTTGACCATTAATTCTCCATTTGTGTTTCCTTCTTTTTTTTGAAAACACCATAATTTTAGATTTGCTGTAATTTATTAATAGTTGTTCTGCTTGACAATAATCAGCAAGTGATCTCAAAAGCTTCCTCAAGCCAACGCAGGAAAAGGAGAGTAGGACTGTGTCGTCCGCATACAGAAGCACCGGGAGGGGCATACCTGCCAGTTTGGGAGGGTGGGCATTTTCTTTCGCCATATTTACTGCTAGAGAGTTAATATAAAAATTAAATAGCATTGGCGCGAGGACACATCCTTGTTTAACCCCATAGTGTGTTTTAATTTCTTTAGTTAGATGGCCTGACCGATCGCATCTTACCCTCACCCTGGTGTTTTCGTATAGACCACGGATAAGGCGTAATAAGCGTTTATCTATGTTTGTAGCGCCAAGCTTTTCCCAGAGTCTATCCCTTGGTATTAGATCAAAGGCCGATTTGAAATCCACAAAAGCTGCATATAAAGACCCCCCTTTTCTAGAGTATTTGTCTGCCAGGTGTTGAAGGATAAGGGCCTGGTCTATAGTTGAACGCTTTGCTCTAAAACCAGCTTGAGCTTCTGATAGAATATGCTCTCTTTCCATCCACTCCACTAATTTGTCACATAAATGAGCAGCGTATAGTTTGCTGATAATACTTAATAGACTGATTGGTCTATAGTTAGCTGGCTCAGATCTGTTTCCTTTCTTGAATATTGGAATGATGATGGCTAAACCCCAGTCCTCAGGGATAATAGCTGTTTGATTTATACTAGTGAATAAGGCGGCTAGCACAGGGGCCCACCATTCAACATTTGCCTTAAGAATTTCTGGTGGGATATTGTCAGCACCCGGGGCTTTCCCTGATTTAAGAGATTGAATGTGGCCAGTAATTTCTTCTGTGGTTACAGGGGGCCATTCCTTGCCAAATTCACTTGAAGCGGGAAGCAGAGCTGGGACCAGTTGATTTGATGAATATAATGAGAGGAAAAAGGCCTCCCATGCTCCAGCAGGTATAGAGTATTCGATTTCGATCGGGGAGTCTCTCCAGCTTTTTGCAATTGTTTTCCAGAACGTGGCAGAATCTTTCCTTCGGGAGGCCTCCACTAGGCACTGCCATTCCTCCCTTTGTGCCTGGAGCTTTTTCTTGTTAATCAAAGCTTTATAACTGCGTTTTAACTCAAACCAGTCTAATGGAAGCGAAGGTAGGTTCGCTGCTCTATAGAGCATTATCTATAATTGGGAGGGCTTGAAACAGGAAAAGCATCTTTGGCAGCACATTCATCTTAATCACAGAAATCCGGCCCATTCATCTCCGCCAAGCTAAGCAGTTGGCCCCTTATCTCTCTCGCCCTGACCTAGCCACTGTGATCCATGCGACGGTCACCTCCAGACTGGATTATTGTAACTCGCTTTACGTGGGGCTGCCCTTAAGACTGACCCAGAAACTCCAGCGGGTGCAGAATGCCGCGGCGAGACTCCTTATGGGGTCTTCGCTGCGAGATCACATTCAACCGGTACTATACCAGCTGCACTGGCTCCCGGTGGAGTACAGGATCAGGTTTAAGGTGCTGGTTTTAACCTTTAAAGCCCTATATGGCCTAGGACCCTCGTACCTACGGGACCGCCTCTCCTGGTATGCCCCACAGAGAAACCTACGGTCTGCAAATAATAACATCCTCAAGGTCCCAGGCCTCAGAGAGGTTAGGCTGGCCTCAACTAGAGCCAGGGCCTTCTCGGCTGCGGCTCCAATCTGGTGGAACGCTCTGTCACAAGAGACTAGGGCCCTGCGGGACCTGACATCCTTCCGCAGGGCCTGCAAGACAGAGTTGTTCCACCAGGCCTTTGGTCAGGGCGCAGCCTGACTCCCTCCTCTGGCAACCTGCTTAGAATCTTGCTTAATTAGTTGCCATTAATTTGATTTTAATTGATTTTTATAATGTAATATTTTTAGAATGTGTGAATATCTGATGGTTTGATTGTTGATTGTTGTTAGCCGCCCTGAGCCCGGCTTCGGCTGGGGAGGGCGGGATATAAATAAAATTTATTATTATTATTATTATTATTATTATTAATGACAATTTTAGGTTTGACCATATCTCTAAATCTCTTAATTTCATTCCATAATTTCTCATAATTATCTTTATATAAATTCAAATTTTTCCAGACAGGTTCACCCCCAAATATTTAACTTTTTTCACAAAGTCTAGGCCCATTTTTTCTTGTAATAGTTTCCTTTCTTCATTATCCAGATTTTTCTCAATTACTTTGGTCTTGCTCTTGTTTAATTTAAATCCTGCTACCTGGCCAAACTCATGTATTAGCTCCAGTGCTTTGACTGCACTGGAGTCTGGATCTTGTAATGTCAGAACTAGATCATCAGCAAAGGCTTTTAATTTATATTGTTTTGAACCTACTGTAATACCTTTAATTTGTTCATCTTTTCTAATCATACTCGGCAAGAACTCCAGTACTGAAATAAACAGCAGAGGGGAAAGTGGGCACCCTTGCCTGGTTCCCTTCTCAATTCTAATTTCCTCTGAAACCACATTATTTACAATAATTTTAGCTTTTTGTTCTAGATAGATCGCTTTAATACCATTTTAAAAATCCTGACCTATCCCCATATTCTCTAAATTATGTAACATAAAACTCCAGGAAACATTGTCAAAGGCTTTCTCTGCATCAATAAACATTAACATTGCTTTACAGCTCTTTCTTGCTTCTAATGTTGTATTTCATATGTCTTCCAGGCAGAAATCCTGCCTGGTCTTTATGAATATACTCAGATAAAACCTTCTTTAGCCTGTTGGCCAGTATATTTGCAAAAATTTTATAATCCACATTGAGTAGGGAGATTGGTCTGTAGTTTTTAACGTTGGATCTATCTTGACCCTTCTGGCAAACCAGAGCAGTGCACGGAAATGCCGTTAACCTTCCCGCCGGAGCGGTCCCTATTTATCTACTTGCACTTTTTTTTGGCATGCTTTTGAACTGCTAGGTTGGCAGGAGCAGGGACCGAGCAGCGGGAGCTCACCCCGTCGCAGGGATTCGAACCGCTGACCTTCTGATCGGCAAGCTCTAGGCTCTGTGGTTTAACCCACAGCGCCACCCGCAACCCTGAGAGCTACAATTCCCAGCACCCTTAAAAAACTACAGTTCTCAGGATTCTTTGAGGAACATAATTTGTCTTATATGCATGCAGCTGAAATGTTTTCAGAATTAAATCCTTTAGTTAGCCTGGTTTTGCTATCTGCAGCAGCTCTGTAGAGGAAGAGCCTGCCCCTTTTTAAAAATGTCTTGCTTTTTTTTTATTTCTTGCCCTCCTGCTGCTCAGAGCAATTCTGTTCCCGCTGCATCTTTCCTATTCCAATGGAGCAGGGAGAGCCATCATGGCAGGGCAGTGAGCATGTCCAGCAATGCAGTCAATTCCCCCAAGTTCCAGTTACGTCACTACCACCATTTGGCAGCCTAGAAACAAAACAATGCAACTTTCTATGACACCTTTGGCCTGTGTGTGCAGGGCAAAATAGTATGGAGTAGCTGGAACAGGAGGTCAGAGGGAAAGATACCAGGTCATTTCCTACTCCACACTGAGAATCTATTCTGAGATGACTCAATGGATGGAGGTGAGAGATGTTCATAGAAATTAATAGAGTCATCTCAAGGGGCAAAAGAAGGCAAGACTCCTGTCCCTTTAATAGCTGTGTAGAAGTTCAATAGGTGGTACTTTGTGTTTTTATTGTAAACAGCCCTGAAATCTAAAGAGCAGTATAGAAATCATCATCATCATCATCTAATACTCCTGCTGCTACATATGCATTAAAGGGAC
The DNA here is from genome assembly GCF_964252035.2 of Podarcis erhardii. Classification (NCBI taxonomy): domain Eukaryota; kingdom Metazoa; phylum Chordata; class Lepidosauria; order Squamata; family Lacertidae; genus Podarcis; species Podarcis erhardii. The sequence goes on from NC_138515.1 coordinate 1,489,048, forward strand.
TGGAGCCCCCACCCTTTGTATAAGAAAAGGCTGGTGATCCAAATTCCAAAGCAAATGCAGTTCATACTGTAGGTCAGATGTGGTTGGGAAAGAGTGACTTATTAATTAATTAATTAATATTAATATTCCATCATGCCATCCCTGCAGGGCAGTGAGAGTAGTTATACAGTTGAACCCTCCCTGATTTTCCCCCAGACCAAAGCAAGTACCGTATTTTTCGCACCATAGGGTGCACCGGACCATAGGACGCACCTAGTTTTTAGACGGGGAAATCAATTAAAAAAATATTTTTCCTCCCCAGCCCCAAAGAGCAGCGTACAGGCTGTGCACAACCTCTCCCTGCCGGAGGGGTTGCGCGCGGCTATGGCACAAGCCAATGCAGCGAGCGGGATGGATCGCACTGGCTGTTTTGGCTTCCTCTTTAGCCCCACGCAACCTCTCCCTGCTGGGAGCGGCTGCACAGGGCTAAAGTAGCCATAGCCCCGTGCAGCCTCTCCCTGCTGGAGGGGTTGCGCGCGGCTATAGCACAAGCCTGCATTCGCTCCATAGGACGCACACACATTTTCCCTCAATTTTTGGAGGGGGAAAACTGCGACCAATAGAGCGAAAAATATGGTAGTCAGTTCCATTCGGAAGCCTCATGCTCTGTTGAGTTCATGTAGAGTGGGTACCCTTGTAATAAGACTTTGAATAATAGGCAAATACTTTAAATGCAAAATAGTAACAGTACTAAGAATAGATCCAAGTTTGAGCAAAAACTCCTGTCTTTGGTTCTAACTTTTATCTGCCAGGGCCCTCAGCCACAGGCCCAGCTAACATATGCACATCAGGAACACACTGCTACATTTTGTTGCAGCACCCTACGTCCAAATAAATGGCAAGGATGCCCAAGTTGGATTGGACATGCAGTGAGACAAGGACACAGAAGTATATATCTTTTGTTAGGCCTAAAGTACCACTGATCCATTGGGGAGCTCCCTTTCATTCACCTCCCATCAGAGACAAGGTGTGGGCTTTTTAATTGCCATCAGCTGTGAATTGATGCTTTTGAATTATGGTGCTGGAGGAGACTCTTGAGAGTCCCATGGACTGCAAGAAGATCAAACCTCTCCATTCTGAAGGAAATCAGCCCTGAGTGCTCACTGGAAGGACAGATCCTGAAGCTGAGGCTCCAAGACTTTGGCCACCTCATGAGAAGAGAAGACTCCCTGGAAAAGACCCTGATGTTGGGAAAGATGGAGGGCACAAGGAGAAGGGGACGACAGAGGATGAGGTGGTGGGACGGTGTTCTCGAAGCTATGAACATGAGTTTGACCAAGCTGTGGGAGGCCGTGAAAGACAGGAGTGCCTGGCATGCTCTGGTCCATGGGGTCATGAAGAGTCAGACACGACTAAACAACTAAACAACAAGTGTCTATTTGACTTTGATGGACATCTGAGGAGGGAGGTATAGAGGTCATTAATGAATAAGCTTGGTTCTTCCCCCAACCCCTCTGTCTTCTACCTCTAAGGGTTGTGGGAAATCAGCTGATGTACCTGTTGATATACAGTGGTACCTCGGGTTACAGATGCTTCAGGTTACAGACTCCGTTAACCCAGAAATATTACCTCAGATTAAGAATTATTTTTTTTTATAAATATTTATTAAGATTTTCCAATTTTATGCACAAAGAAAAACAATAGACACAAAAACAAAAAATACACATTTAAAACAAAACAAAACAAATATAATTCCCAATTCTTATTTCCATTACCTTATATCCCGGACCTCCTCTCACCTCCCCCTTTTGTATTCCAGTTCAAATTCTTGATTCAGCAAAATCCTTGTTGCAACATTGATATAACTTATTTTAACTTATTATTCCACCTTTACATTACAGCTGGTAACCGTTTAATTTCTGTCCAACATCATTCTAGCATTCATTAATTTTGCAATATTTCTGTAGATAGTCTTTAAATTTCCTCCAATCTTCTTCCGCTGACTCTTTCCCCTGGTCTCGGATTCTGCCAGTCATTTCTGCCAGTCCCATATATTCGATCATCTTCATCTGCCATTCCTCCAGAGTGGGTAAATCTTGTGTCTTCCAATATTTTGCGATGAGAATTCTTGCTGCTGTTGTCGCGTACATAAAAAAAATTCTGTCCTTCTTTAACACCGATTGGCCAACCATGCCCAGAAGAAAGGCCTCTGGTTTTTTTCAAGAAGGTGTACTTAAGTACCTTTTTCAATTCATTATAAATCATTTCCCAAAAGGCCTTAATCCTTGGGCACATCCACCAAAGGTGAAAGAATGTACCTTCAGTCTCTTTACATTTCCAACATTTGTTATCGGGCAAATGATAAATTTTTGCAAGCTTGACTGGGGTCATGTGCCACCTATAAATCATTTTCATAATATTCTCTCTTAAGGCATTACATGCCGTAAATTTCAAACCGGTGGTCCATAACTGTTCCCAGTCAGCAAACATAATGTTATGTCCAACATCTTGTGCCCATTTAATCATAGCAGACTTCACCGTTTCATCCTGAGTATTCCATTTCAACAGCAAGTTATACATCTTTGACAAATTCTTTGTTTTAGGTTCTAACAATTCTGTTTCTAATTTTGATTTTTCCACCTGGAATCCAATTTTTTTTATCCAATTTATATATTTTTTTATAATATTTATTAAAGTTTTTTAAACAATAAGCAAAAAACATACATAATAACATAGTCTTTTCAAATTTCCACATTTCATTCTCCTCTTTGGACTTCCTCACATCTCTTGTTCCTGCATTCTGAACTCACAAACTTTGCTAGCAAATTATTTACTTGTTTCCATTCATATCATATAATTATCCAATATTAAATCTCAAATTTTAGAATTTAAATCACACTTTCGAGATCTTAATTTAAAATATTGTTTATCCAAAATTTGTCTTTTCTTTCAATTACATTCAAATTTATATTCCTTATTACTAATTTGTTGGAGCTGTGTTATTACAAATCTTACATCTTTCTTAACATTCATACAGTTTACAATGTTTTTGTAGATAATCCTTAAATTTCTTCCAGTCCTCCTCCACCAGTTTTTTTTTTATCCAATTTATAAACCTCCATTATCTGATAATAATGAAGCCAGTCTCGTACTTTACTTTTTAGTTTCTCAAAACTCTGCAATTTCAATTTGTCTCCCTCTTGTTCCAAAATCTCACAATATTTTGGCCATTTGGACTCCATATTAAGTCTTTTGAAAGCTTTAGCTTCCATTGGTGACAACCACCTTGGGGTTTTATTTTCCAGTAAATCTTTGTATCTTATCCAAATATTAAACAGTGCTTTCCTGACAATATGATTTTTAAATGCTTTATGAACCTTAACCTTGTCATACCACAGATATGCATGCCACCCGAAAGCATTATTAAAACCTTCCAAATCCAAAATGTCTGTGTTCTCCAGAAGCAGCCAGTCTTTCAACCAGCAGAAAGCTGCTGATTCGTAGTAAAGTTTGAAGTCCAGCAGGGCAAAAAACCCCCTTTCCTTTACATCAGTTAAAATATTAAATTTTATTCTGGGCTTTTTGCCCTGCCAGACAAATCTAGAGATATCTTTCTGCCACTTCTTAAAACAATCCATCTTGTCCACAATTTGCAATGTTTGAAACAAAAATAACATTCTAGGCAATACATTCATTTTTATAACTGCAATTCGGCCCAACAAGGAAAGCTTCAAATTTGACCATATTTCTAAATCTCTTTTCACTTCTGACCAGCATTTTTCATAATTGTCTTTAAATAAATTCACATTTTTCGCTGTCATCTTAATCCCCAAATATTTCACTTTCTTAACCACAATCAAACCAGTCTCATTCTGAAACCTTTCTTTTTCCATTGATGTTAAATTTTTCTCTAAAACTTTAGTTTTTGACTTATTCAGTTTAAATCCTGCTACTTGACTAAATTCATTAATTAAGTCTAAAACCCTTTACGTACTAGATTCTGGCTCCTGTAACGTCAAAACTAAATCATCTGCAAATGCTCTCAATTTATACTGTTTGGCTCCGACCTGTATCCCTTTGACCAACTGGTCTTTTCTAATCATGTTCAGCAAAACCTCCAAGACCGATATAAAAAGCAATGGGGAAATTGGGCACCCCTGTCGTGTCCCTTTTTCTATCTTAAATTCATCCGTAACCACATTATTTACAATTAATTTTGCTTTTTGTTCCGAATAAATTGCGCCTACCCCCATACCCTGTAAATTCTTTTTCATAAAACTCCAGGAAATATTGTCAAAGGCTTTCTCCGCGACCACAAATATAAAAACTGCTTTCGTGTTTATATTCACTTCTAATTTTTCCAAAATGTCAATTATATTCCTCAAATTATCAGATAGATGCCTTCCTGGGAGAAAGCCCGCCTGGTCTTTATGAATCTCATCCATCAAAACTTTTTTCAATCTTCTGGCCAAAATATCAGCAAAAATTTTGTAATCCACATTTAATAAGGATATGGGACGGTAGTTCTTGAGTTGAGTCTTTTCAGTCTCTACTTTCGGTATAAGCGTAATATATGCATCTTTCCACGACTCCAGCGCCCTACCCCCATACCCTGTAAATTCTTTTTCATAAAACTCCAGGAAATATTGTCAAAGGCTTTCTCCGCGACCACAAATATAAAAACTGCTTTCGTGTTTATATTCACTTCTAATTTTTCCAAAATGTCAATTATATTCCTCAAATTATCAGATAGATGCCTTCCTGGGAGAAAGCCCGCCTGGTCTTTATGAATCTCATCCATCAAAACTTTTTTCAATCTTCTGGCCAAAATATCAGCAAAAATTTTGTAATCCACATTTAATAAGGATATGGGACGGTAGTTCTTGAGTTGAGTCTTTTCAGTCTCTACTTTCGGTATAAGCGTAATATATGCATCTTTCCACGACTCCAGCGCCCTTTTCCCCTCCAAAATCTCATTGCAGACCTCCTTCAAAGGTTGTATTAAATAGTCTTTCAAAGATTTGTAGTACCTGGAGGTCAGCCCATCTGGTCCTGGAGACTTGCCCAATTGCATACTTTGAATGGCACCTTCTTTTTCCTGTTCTGATATTTTGTAGTTCAACATCAATTTACTTTCTTGTGAATTTTTTTGTAATCCATTTACCTTTAAAAAATGTTCTATGTCTATATCTTTCTGAGGCCCTTGTGAATATAATTGTTTAAAATACCTTTGAAAACAGTTTCTGATCTCAGTTGGGTTATGTATGTTCTTCCCTTCCACTTCTATGTTTGTAATGGTATTTAACCTTTGTCTTTTTCTCATTTGCCAGGCCAAAAGTTTCCCACACTTATTTGCCGATTCAAAAGTCTTTTGTCTCATTTGTTTAATCTTCCATTCTATTTCTTGTTTCATCAATTCCATATATTGAGTTTGATATAATTTAATTTCTCTCAGAATTTCTTGAGACTTTGGTTTTACTCTCAATTTCTTTTCCCCTTCTTCTATTTTCTTTAGAATTTTGTCTTTCTTCTCATTTTGTCTTTTCTTTTTTATTGCATTCTGTTGAATCAGAAACCCTCTCATAACAGCTTTACTTGCGTCCCAAATTATTCTTTTTTCAACATCGGTATTCATATTTATTTCAAAATAGTCTCTCAGAGTTTTTTGGGCCTTTTTGTAAACTTCTTCATCTCTAAATAAGGTGTCATTCATCCTCCATCTAAAAGAACCAGTTGTTATTTGTTTCATCTCCATCCTTACAGCGTTATGGTCGGAGCAAGTTTTTGGGCAGATTTCCACTTTCTTTATCTTCGGTGCCATCCCTCTAGTTATCCATATTTGGTCAATTCTAGTCCATTTCATCTTGGCTTCGGAAAAGAAGGTTCCCGCTCTTCCCAAAGGGTTCTTTGTTCTCCAAATATCCACCAAGTCCATATTGTCAGTCATTTCAAAGAAAGTTTTAGGTAGTCTACCATCATTGGTGACTACCTGTTTTTGTGCTTTGTCCATATTTGTAGATACCACTCCATTCATATCTCCCATCAAAATTAAATTGTAATCCAAATGTTCAAGTAAAGTCTCATGCAACTTCCTAAAAAATTCAGATTTTCCCTCGTTCAGAGCATAAATTCCGACTACCAAAAATTTTTCTCCTTGATATTGAATTTCAACTGCCAAATATCTTCCTTGTTCATCTTTAAAAATCAATTTTGGTAAAAGTCTCTCCTTTACGTATATCACAACTCCTCTTTTTTTAACTTTATCCGATGAAATAAACTCTTGTCCCAATCTCTTGTTAGTAAGTAATTTCCTGTGTTGCCTCGTTACATGTGTTTCTTGCAAACAAATCAAATCCAATTGTTCTTTTTTCAATATATGAAACACACTTCTTCTTTTTCGAGGGGAATTCAGTCCATTACAATTCCAACTTAGAAGTTGCAGAGCCATGATGGGATTACTTCGCTTCACCTCCCACTGCTCCAAGTAGTTGCTCTTCTTCTGTCGGTGGTTTTCCCTTCTCTGGGCTAGGGAGTCCAAATGGTAGATTTGCTATGCCCAAGATTCCTTTTTCCAGTGTTTTTGGCACTTCTTCTGATTCTGCTTCTTTCTGAAGATGTTCTCCGTAGTCTCTCAGAAACTTGTCTTTGTCGTTTACTGTTCTTATTCTTATTTTCCTTTCTTTATATTTGAACGATAGGCCTTGGGGAAATTCCCACCTGAAAAGTATCTTGTTTCTTCTCAACAATACCACGAGATCTCTATAGTATGTCCTTATATCCAAGATGTGTTTTGGAATGTCCTTAAAGATCTCCACAAATGAATCTCCAATTTCCAAAGTTCTTTGGTAGTGCAAGTTTAAAATTTTGTCTCTTTCTTCTTTCATTCGCAAGGTAATCAGACAATCTCTTACCCTGTTCTTCTTCTGTCGTAACCCAATTCTAAAAGCACTCACAATCTTAAATTCTTCCTTCCCCAATTCCTCTTGCCAAAAATCTGTAAATTCCTTTGTAAGAAAGTCCACCAGATTCTCCTTCACACTTTCAGGCACTGCTCTAATTCTCAGATTTTTCTCCTTGGCTTGTAATTCTATACAAGACAATGCCAAATCGTGATCTTCCAATTTCTTATATGCAGGTAAAATCTTTTCCTCCGCAGCAGATGCAATCTGTTTCGCTTCCTCAGCTACCTTCCGAGTCGTAGCTGATTTCTCAATTAATTTTTCAATAGATTCTTTATTAAAAGTCACTTTCTTTACCAAATCATTAATACTTGCTGTATTCACATCAATTTTTGCTGATGCTACCGCCACCTGTTTTTTTGTGTCTGCCACTTCTTTTGCTAGATTTTACAAAGAGTCATTAATTTTGCTAAGTGCCTGAGTTAACACATCGTCAGTTGACATAATTTTTGATTTAGTCTGCGTGGCAGCTGCCCCTCCTGTTACTCCCGGGGTTGAAGGCCTTCACTGATGGTATGTTTTGCCTGACCTGGTATGATGTGCTGGGTCTAATTTTTCTTTACCATCTGCCATAGCCTTCTCATAAGAATTCAAGGTCAAATCCCACGCCTGGGAGATTTTAAAAGTTTGTTTTGAGAAGGAATTTTCCAGTGGCGTAGATGTTATTACAAGAGAGGAATTTTCCAGTGGCTTAATTGTTATTGCAACAATGTCACTTTCCTCTAGGGGGATAACTTCAGCAACAAATGTAATCTTTAGCAACAAATGTAGTCTTTTAAGAAGCCCCCCAGCCTTTCAAAGCCACAGTTTCAGAGTCTCAAATAGTTACTGTAAAACCCTAAAGAGTTACTTTAAATTCAGAAGAAGTCCAGAAACACTGTATTTTTATCGCAGAGTTGCATAGAGGTCTTAGCTTTCCCCTTCAAGTCAAGCCCCTTTCAAAAGGCAGTCCGTTTCCAGGGCTTTGAGACAGCGGAATTAACTTTCAAACGTCAGCTTTCATGCAGGAATATAATTTGAATCTTCCCCCCTCCGCCCCTGCAAACTCGGGGGGAGACCACTTTTTGGTGTTGGATTTTATATCTTTTGAAAGCAAACTCTTTCAGGGTTTCCGCTTTAAAAGTCTCTTTTGCTTTGTTCTATCTACAAGCAGGGGAAGCAGACTTCCTGTTTATGCTTTCCCCTTTCAGCACCGAATTTATTTCAATTTATTCTCCGATTTGATTCAAAAAGCCTACTCACGGGTGAATATTTTAGCGTCCAATTGTCCAGGAAAAGGTCAGCGCTCTCCGGCCACAGCTGCGCAGCTTCACTCCACGAAAATGACAGTCGGCTCTCAGCACCGCGCCGCTCACTCTGATCCGTTCCGGAGCCTTTAAAAAGGCTCTTTCTCAGGTCGGAGGGGGCGCAAAAGGTGCCCGCTGAGCCCCCATGCTCACAGGCTTCACCCGCCTGTGATTCTCAGAGGTCCCCGCTTCGCTGCAGCGGCAGGACCCGATCTCGTGGAGCTACTCAGAGGGAATCCGCCATTAGCGGGAGGCGCCAACCCGGAAGTCCAGATTAAGAATTTTGCTTCAGGATGAGAACAGAAATTGCAGAACTACGGCGGCGGCAGGAGGCCCCATTAGCTAAAGTGGTGCTTCAGGTTAAGAACAGTTTCAGGTTAAGAATGGACCTCCGGAACGAATTAAGTTCTTAACCCGAGGTACCACTGTATTGCTAATGGTGATAATATTTTTTTTAATTGAATAATGATGCTTCTGGAATCTCTAATAATTTGAAGCCTTGAATAAGTCTCATTCCCTCTATAGTTGGGCTGTGGTTTTTTATGGTAAGTTTATGCCTTTCTTAGCCCGGTTTTCATAATCTCTCGCATGCACTCCTCAGGCACAATCTGTTTCTGATGACGGCAAGGATGTTTATTCAGAAAGCTATGCTTTCAAATTTAAAAGCAGGCTTCTGGGAATGCAGGGGAGATCTTTACCTTGACTAAAATGCTTGCTCATCTGCTGTCCAGCTGTTGCCAGCTGTTGAACAACTTCAAGGCCCTCTCCTTCCTTATAGTTCTTCTAGTGGATTGGGACCAGGCAGTGCTTCCAATGAATGGCTGTTGTAGGTGAAGTGGGACACCTTTCTTTATTTGTGAAGAATTTTAAGCTGCCCTTCATTAATTAAATGTTTGATATCAAGGTGGTGCAGAAAAAATTATGACTAAAGATGGTTCACCCACCGCTGATACAAACACAAAATATAAAATGATAAAAATATGATCCAAACAACATTTCTATTAAAACTAAAAAAAGGAATAAATTTCTTGACTTTAAGAAAGCCGACTTCATAAAACTTAGGGAAGTGCTGGGTGAGATCCCATGGACAGTAATACTAAAAGGAAAGGGAGTTCATGATGGCTGGGAGTTTGTTAAGAGGGAGATAGTAAAAGCACAACTTCAGGCAATACCAATGAGACGGAAACATGGAAGGTGCCTAAAGAAGCCAGGGGGGCTATCTAAAGAACTTTTAACTGAGTTAAGATTAAAAAGGGATGTGTACAAAAAATGGAAAAGGGGGGAAACCACCAAAGAGGAATGCAAACAAATAGCCAGCACATGTAGACACAAAGTCAGAAAAGCTAAAGCACAGAATGAACTCCGGCTTGCTAGAGAGGTTAAAAGCAACAAAAAAGGCTTTTATGGGTATGTTCGTAGCAAAAGGAAGAAGAAAGAAACAGTGGGGTCACTCAGAGGAGAAGATGGTGAAATGCAAACAGGGGACACAGAAAGGGCTGAACTCAATGCCTTCTTTGCCTCAGTCTTCTCCAATAAAGAAAACAATGCCCAACCTGAAGAATTTGGAGCAAATGATTCAGCAGAGGAAACACAGCCCAGAATAACCAAGGAGATAGTACAAGAATACTTGGCTAGTTTAGATGTATTCAAGTCTCCAGGGCCAGATGAACTGCATCCAAGAGTATTAAAAGAACTGGCAGATGTGATCTCAGAACCACTGGCAGTCATCTTTGAGAATTCCTGGAGAACAGGCGAAATCCCGGCAGACTGGAGGAGGGCAAATGTTGTCCCTATTTTCAAAAAGGAGAAAAGAGAGGACCCAAATAATTACCGCCCAGTCAGTCTGACATCAATACCAGGGAAGATTCTGGAGCAGATCATTAAGCAAACAGTCTGTGAGCACCTAGAAAGGAATGCTGTGATCACCAATAGTCAGCATGTATTTCTGAAAAATAAGTCATGTCAGACGAACCTGATCTTGTTTTTTGACAGAATTACAAGCCTGGTAGATGAAGGGAATGCAGTGGATGTAGCCTACCTTGATTTCAGCAAGGCATTTGACAAGGTGCCCCATGATATTCTTGTAAAGAAGCTGGTAAAATGCGGTCTTGACTATGCTACCACTCAGTGGATTTGTAACTGGCTGACTGACCGAACCCAAAGGGTGCTCATCAATGGTTCCTCTTCATCCTGGAGAAGAGTGACTAGTGGGGTGCCACAGGGTTCTGTCTTGGGCCCGGTCTTATTCAACATCTTTATCAACGACTTGGATGATGGACTCAAGGGCATCCTGATCAAATTTGCAGATGACACCAAACTGGGAGGGGTGGCTAACACCCCAGAGGACAGGATCACACTTCAAAACGACCTTGACGGATTAGAGAACTGGGCCAAAACAAACAAGATGAATTTTAACAGGGAGAAATGTAAAGTATTGCACTTGGGCAAAAAAAAATGAGAGGCACAAATACAAGATGGGTGACACCTGGCTTGAGAGCAGTACATGTGAAAAGGATCTGGGAGTCTTGGTTGACCACAAACTTGACATGAGCCAACAGTGTGACGCGGCAGCTAAAAAAGCCAATGCAATGCTGGGCTGCATCAATAGGAGTATAGCATCTAGATCAAGGGAAGTAATAGTGCCACTGTATTCTGCTCTGGTCAGACCTCACCTGGAGTACTGTGTCCAGTTCTGGGCACCACAGTTCAAGAAGGACACTGACAAACTGGAACGTGTCCAGAGGAGGGCAACCAAAATGGTCAAAGGCCTAGAAACGATGCCTTATGAGGAACGGCTAAGGGAGCTGGGCATGTTTAGCCTGGAGAAGAGGAGGTTAAGGGGTGATATGATAGCCATGTTCAAATGTATAAAAGGATGTCACATAGAGGAGGGAGAAAGGTTGTTTTCTGCTGCTCCAGAGAAGCGGACACGGAGCAATGGTTCCAAACTACAAGAAAGAAGATTCCACCTAAACATTAGGAAGAACTTCCTGACAGTAAGAGCTGTTCGACAGTGGGATTTGCTGCCAAGGAGTGTGGTGGAGTCTCCTTCTTTGGAGGTCTTTAAGCAGAGGTTTGACAACCATATGTCAGGAGTGCTCTGATGGTGTTTCCTGCTTGGCAGGGGGTTGAACTCGATGGCCATTGTGGTCTCTTCCAACTCTATGATTCTAGGATTCTATGAATAGAATCTAGTAAGTCAGATTTAAACAGTAAAATGCATGGAGAAGTGTGACCGCTGTACAAGTATATTGGGAAACAGAACCATGTTCCAGAATCCTGTGGGCTGCCCCTGCCTCTCAATATCTCACTCCCCTCTTTCCTGGGTCAGATTACAGATAGGTAGCCGTGTTAGTCTGCCATGGTCAAAACAAAATAAAAAAAATCCTTCCAGTAGCACCTTAAAGACCAACTGAGTTATTTCTAGGTATGAGCTTTCGTGTGCATGCACACTTCTTCAGATACTGGGTCAGATGTGAGGCTTCCCCGGAGCTCACTCCAAATGGAGGCCTGAACTTGCTTAAGGACGGGCATTGGTGCTTGTTCTTGCATTGTGGAGGGGACCCAAATGTGGTGTCAACCAGGTGTTGCTTATTATTACTGTCAGGGGCTCTCCGAGGTGTGTTGGGCAATGGTCTTTCTCAGTATCAGCTCGTGATCCCTTCTTAGACTGGATCTACATTGTTAAAAAACGCTATAGAAAAAAAATGCTATAAAAGCTCTCAATGCAAAATCCCCCTGGTGACAGATCACAGCTCTACACCGCCATCTGGTGTCACATGTTTATAATGCAGTTATAATGATATAATTGATGAGTGTAAAAAGGTAAAGGGTAAAGGGACCCCTGACCATTAGGTCCAGTCATGGCTGACTCTGGGGTTGCGGCGCTCTGAGTCCTAAGTGTAGATTTGAAGGTGGGACCTTCTGCTTGTAGAGCATGTGCTCTGTCACACAGTGAGGGCCCCCAAGAAAGGCACCCTTGATGCACACCCCACCTCTCCCAGGTAAAGGTGGCCCAAGGGTGCATACTTCACCCCCACGTCGTCTCTGTTCTCAGATGCCCCATGCAAAGGGTGAGAGGGCTTCCTGTGCATTTGCCTGCTCTGCAAGATGGGACTGCAGCTGGGCTCCTAGGTTGTTCCACCTGCGCCTAAATTTCTGAATAATGTCATGGATAAACTTGATACACCTTTTCCTTTTTTAGCTTGCATATGGCTGGCTGTGGTCCACAAGAGCTTTTAGAACGGTAAGCTCCTCCCAAGGTGTGCCTCCTCCAGTGTAAAGACAGGTCTCAACTGTGTTTTAATGCATTTATTTCTGGAACTCAGCAGAGCTGTTTCTTGCCAGATAATAATCCTAATAATGAGTGTGGACTTGGTTTATTAGCATCGCTGCTGACACCAGGGGGCAGTGTTTCTCTACACGTTGCATCCTGCAACATATTGAGACAGGTCCCGACCTTGACAATATAATCTCCATGCCACCCTGGAAATGAAAATAAAACAGATTAGGACACATCCAACAACACGCTGTTTACATGTTACCAACTTAAAACATAGCTAGTTGTTCTTTTTTTCTCAATTTGGCTTGAAGCTGGCCATGACCTGAAGCTGGAGGAATGTGTTGAACTCAGCCTTTGTTTTATCTGCTTTCACCCCTCTCTAATTATTATTATTAAAATGTTTATGATGGTTTAAAATACACACACACACACACACACAAGCTGCCCTGAACATTGTCCCTAATACAAAGAGTCAGATATAAATATAAATAGACTTAACAAAAAATGGCAGCCTCCGCAGAGGGAGGGTGATTCTGCTGGGGATGTTAATGATCTGGTCAGACCCCGCATGGGTATAAGACAGAAATCCCCTAAATACAGGACAGGCTTTGCATACGGAACCAAGACCAGTGAATCAGACAGAGGTACAGCAGGCAGGCCTCTCTGGCAGATGTGGACTCAGAGAAGCCCTTAGGTGACACAGTCACTTGTTTCTTGTGGCAGAGTAAGGTAAAGGGTAAAGGGACCCCTGACCATTAGGTCCAGTCGTGGCCGACTCTGGGGTTGCGGTGCTCATCTCGCTTTACTGGCCGAGGGAGCCGGCATACAGTTTCCGGTTCATGTGGCCAGCATGACTAAGCCTCTTCTGGCGAAACCAGAGCAGCGCACGGAAACGCCGTTTGCCTTCCTACCAGAGCGGTACCTATTTATCTACTTGCACTCTGACGTGCTTTTGAACTGCTAGGTTGGCAGGAGCAGGGACCGAGCAATGGGAGCTCACCCCGTCGCAGGGATTCAAACCACCGACCTTCTGATCGTCAAGTCCTAGGCTCTGTGGTTTAACCCACAGCGCCACCCACATCCCTACTGTGTCAGAGTAGCAGTTCTCTAATGCTAAGGCTGGTAGTGTGACCAGTTCAACCACACAGGGCACCAAAACAATGATGTAGAATGGAGTGCCAAAGGTATCCCCCTCCTAAATGTTAGCGTAGCACAAGACACTGCTGAAAATTGAGAGCCCAAAGGCCACCACTGTCCAGTGGCGAGCGCTGAAAGTTTTCCTAGGGGAACAGTTAGGGTCAGAGGCAACAGCTTGTGAGGGAGATGGGGGGGGCAATGTCATGCATGTGAAACTGTGATGTCCTGACGCTGCACATGTGAGCATCACACCAGGCAGGAGCTTCGCGGGCACCAGGGGAACATTTAGTGGACTAGCCTAGACCCCTTAGTCCAGTGACTGCACACCATGGTCATCATCTAATGGCCTCACGGTATTCCCCAGCTCACACTTTGGGAACAACCATCTTACAGGCCATTTCCCATTTCCAGCGTGACCTTGTGCTTCTGCAGTGACTGGGTGTCTGGGCAGACGCCTCCACCTCTTGCAAGGAAACGCCACTAAGAGTTTTCTCCCAACAGACTTCTTACCAGGCACCCATTCCATCCTCTGAGTTGTCAACCACAATCTTAGCACAAGCCACATCTGGAGCGACGTTGTCTGTCAGCAGTTCTGCAAGGAAAGAAGATGGAATACAGACATGAAAGGTCCCTGCTAGGATGCTAGAGGTCTGGATAAGTTTTGCGGTGACGGGGCGTGGGTGCAGGTAGGTAAAAAAAGGATTAAAAAGGTAAAAAGGGAGGGTGTAAAGTAGGCCAAACAATATCGCTTGACCCATCCATGGTTGTCACTGACCCACTGCCCATTAGCATGCAATTTGAAATGCCCTGTTGCATCAAGAAGGATGCAATATTTCTATACCCTTATGAATTCCAAGTCAAATAAATGCATTTGCTGAGGTCTCACTCCTACAATGTTCAGTTATATGTGTAACTTGAAATCCCCTGGTTTGGGGGGGGGGTGGCATTTCAGGGAGGAAGCCCCAGCCAGCAGATACATCAATGTATAAACACGGTCAGGCTAGACTGCTGACCCACAGCTATCCTACTTTCTACCTTTGGGGTTGTGGACTCCTCACCTGCAAAGAGCAGAAGGTGAGGAAGGACAACTGGTCCTTTCTGTCTCCCAAAAGTGTTTGATGTGGCTTACATCACAATTTAGATCAGGGTGGGGAACATGTGGCCCTCCAGATGTCGTTAGAGTCTAGCTTCCATCAGCCCCAGCCAACATCTGGTGGGCCAAAGGTTCTCCATCTCTGAATGAGGCAAAACTCTCTCCAGGGGAAGCCAATTCTCACCAGAGCATTGAATTCTGCACATGTTGGAACTCGGCTGACTGCCATCCTGGCACCAGTAACGACTGTTGATCTGGAAGATACCAAAGTCAGTGCTGCCATCGTAGTCATTGTAGTGCATGGCAGCAGTATTATAGCTGCTCTCGTGGCATGCCGTGCAGACCCCTGAGACAGACACATAATCAGGTCAGAGCTAAGTGCACACAGTCTGGGAAGTATGCCCCATTCTTCACCTCCTCCCCGCAGGTGTTTCAAAACCCTGCCTTATCAGGAGCTGTTCAGAGAGTCAGTGATCCAGACACGGGGGGGGGGGGGCAGGGGAGCTGCCCAGCAAGGAGTCACAGGGCACTGCTGCCCCACCCTTCTCCGCCTGTTCCAGGACAGTTGAGGAGCCTGGCCTCCTCCTCACAAGCAGGAACGGCAATAGCTGACCTCATGCTACCAGATGGCCAATGCATGTCTGGATCTGGGATTCTGCTGAGCTGCATCCCCCCCTCTGCCCCTGGGATCATGCTCGGTTTGGAGCAGGTCTGTGTGTGAAGCCACTCAGGGTGTTTTGGTTTTTCCACAGCTGCAGCTGCCTTGAGGGAGATATCTTTTGGGGGGCCGGTCTCCAGAGAGTATCCACTAATTCTCCTTTAACAATAGCCGGGTGCAAAAGAAGACAGAACCCCTGCACCTTTCCATAGTTGCCTAAAAAGGGGGGCGGGATTTCATAAAATGCAGCTTCTTGTGTCAGCTACCTGCCCCACACCTGACACAGCATCTGGGGCGGGGGGAGGACACAGAAAACAAACCAGAATGGAAATCATGCTGTTAGAGTTCAGACTACTACAGTAGTCATTTCAATTTTGTTCCACCTCTGAACAATTCCATCTCCAAGAAATGCCCCAGGCTTCATCCCGTTCACCTCTACGCTGCATCTTTCCACTTCTCCCTAGATGGATGCACAAGCCATCCTCTTCACCCCAGTTCACTCATTCACACCATCATTTATTTTATTTTTAAATAATATTTATTAAAGTTTCAAGAAAATTACAAAAATGGAAAAAGGAAGAAAAAAGCAAAAAATACCAAATACAGAAAAAATAAAAAACAATTAAAAACATTTCAATCTTTCCATGTCTTGTCTTTCATTTACTTATTTCCCTGACCTCCTCACACCTCCCTCTTTTGTATTCTAGTTCAATAGTTGTTTCAGCAAGACCTTACCCTTTTTGCATTTATCTTACTGCTTTATCGTAATTTATTATAACTTTACATTTTTTACATGTTAACAATCCGTTTTTACATATCTCTTAATAAGATTATTGCTAAAACCACTTCGCTTCATTCCAACCTCCCTCTAACATTCCTTAATTTTACAATGTTTCTGTAAATAGACTTTAAATTTCTTCCAATCTTCTTCTACCGACTCTTCTCCCTGGTCTCGGATTCTGCCAGTCATTTTCGCCAGTTCCATGTACTCCATCACCTTCATCTGCCATTCTTCCCGGGTGGGTAGATCTTGTGTCTTCCAATACTTCGCGATGAGTATTCTTGCTGCTGCTGTTGCATACATAAAGAAAGTTCTATCCTTCTTTGGCACACCATCATTTAAACCCTACTCCTGCAACCCTATAGCACAGGGGTTCTCAAACTATGGCCCGCGGGCCAGATCTGGCCAGTGGCGTAGCGTGGGGGGTGCAGGGGGGGCCGGCCGCACCGGGCGCAACATCTGGGGTTAGGGCAAATCCACGGGTTAGGGGGCGCAAATCCATGGGTTGGGGGCACAAATCCATGGGTTAGGGGGCGCAAATTACTTGCCTTGCCCCGGGTGCTGACAACCCACGCTACGCCACTGGATCTGCCTGCCAGGGTCCTGAACCTGGCCCGCCTGCAAGGCCTGAGGCTCGGAAACGGCTGGGCAGGAAGAGCCCTGAGGTAAAACACGTGAATGTAACAAAGGCCTGGTAACGCGGTTGATACTGCCAGCACCAGCTGCTTGATAACGGCGCACGGCCCCTTTAAGCCACCGGAGGGGGGGACGGCTGCAAAGGACCCCCTTCCACACCAGCCCTTGCCCTCCTCGGCTGGCTCCATGCTCGCCAGAGCAGCGCCTCACCGACCGGTTGCGCACACAAGTCCCACACAGCAATCTGGGCAACCTTAAAAGTTAGGGAAGCACCAAAAACAAGAAGAGACGTCTGAATCACAACAGTTTATTGTGCAAGGGAATCTCCATGTAAATAGTGGTGGGTTAATCTTTAAAATAAAGCTCTCCACCCAAACTTCCCCAAGTTTGAAAATAAACTTCAATGCAGAGAAAGTCACATGCATGAGGAACAACAACATCAAAAGAAGAAATGAAGTATAAAGGTGAGGTATAGGTAATTTATATTATTACTGATAGCGCCTGTTGTGTGTCTGTTCTTGCTATTATTTTGAAACAAGGTTTTTTTAAAAAAAAAACCACAACAACAACATGAAAAAGAGCATGTTTCTGGCACCTCTGTTGTTGAGCCCCCAACAGTGTCTGAGGGACAGTGAACTGGCCCCCTGCTTAAAAAGTTTGAGGACCCCTGCTCTAGCAGGATGCAGCAGAGCATGTTGCAGATTAGCTATAGAAATGTGGAGGGAGGCCACCTTCCCCTCATAAGGACAGCCAGACACATGGTCAGGGAGACCCAGAAGATCAAATACTCACCCCGCATGCCCCACTCTCAGATAAATTCTGTCTTTTCATCATGCCTACCTAGTCAAGACCCAGATGACCCCCAGTGGACTCACAGTTGGCCAGGCTGTAGCCAGCATAACCATCTAAGCCCAGCTGCTGGAGCCTCTGAGCCAGCTCACAGCGCCCATAGACCAGGCCTTCTCCTGTGGCGAGGAGACCGGTGAGCAAGGGCAGCAGCCAAAGAGCCTTCATCGTCGCACTTCAGGAGGGCAAGGAGCAAGGTGAGGGTGTCACGCCTACTTTTATAGAGGCTCTTTGGCACTCTTCTGGAAAGCAGCCAAGTCGGTAGGACTTCAAGAGACCTTTGAGGACGTTGGCCCTGACCTTGCTTAGCTAATCAGCGTGTGTGTGTCAACAAGAAGCAGCAGGCATGGACTCCCTGGGTCCCCCCCCCCCTCCCTGTGGCAGAGGGCTGAGAGCTGTAGCTCCAGCTTCCAGGTTGTATTACTAGATTGTAATTAATTCATTTTTTAAAAAAGTATTGCCATACTATATTTGATAAATTCACAATATAATCAATTTTATTCCTGTATTAGAATTTTAATTTTAATGCACAAATAAGGCAGTTTATGGGAACTTTCTATGGGTGGTATTCAACCAAGTCTTACTCAGAATAGACCCACTGAAATTAATGGACCTCATTTTGTCATGTTCATTAATTTCAACAGGCTATATTCAATGAAATCGTTGCACTAGCACAGGGGTATGGAAACCTTTTGACTCCGTGGGTCAGATCCTGACCACAATCAGCCTTGTGAGCCAATGTTGACAAATGGGTGGGGCCTCTCACCTGACAATCACATGGCCGCCTCCTCCTCCTATTCTTATAGTGATTGGTTACCTCTCTATGAGCCTGCAGAGTTATCCTTGACAACTTTCATGACCTAGTCAAAAGGACTTTCCTAGGATTGCCTCCTGACTTTTATCTTCCCACCTTCTGAACCCAGAGCAAACAGTGAGGTGGCTTGATTCTTGCTTCTTATTCTGTGTCCAGTGAAAAAACTGGCACCTGGCTGTTTGCAAAGGAGTCCTCTGGCTCCAGCGGCACAGACTGTTCCTTCACCGCTGGGAGGGGTGCCAAGCGGCTTCATACTTGCACATTAGTTCTCCATAAACAGAAAGCAGCCCTATATTATGTGGCATGACCCTGCCTTTAAAGCATCTTCGGAGCACATCTTTTCCTTCAAAGAATGCTGGGCATGGTAGTTTGACAGGAATTGTAACTCCCTGAGGGGTAAACTGCAGTGCCCAGAATTCTTTGAGGGAAGCATCCTCATGGATGCAGAACATTATATGGCAAGTGTGAACGTGCAACTTCTGCAGACTGAAATGGCCAGTTATGGTGCAAATAAACTGGCTTAGAATCATAGAATCATAGAATCATAGAGTTGGAAGAGACCACAAGGGCCATCGAGTCCAACCCCCTGCCAAGCAGGAAACACCATCAGAGCACTCCTGACATATGGTTGTCAAGCCTCTGCTTAAAGACCTCCAAAGAAGGAGACTCCACCACACTCCTTGGCAGCAAATTCCACTGTCGAACAGCTCTTACTGTCAGGAAGTTCTTCCTAATGTTTAGGTGGAATCTTCTTTCTTGTAGTTTGTTTCTGCTGCTCCGTGTCCGCTTCTCTGGAGCAGCAGAAAACAACCTTTCTCCCTCCTCTATGTGACATCCTTTTATATATTTGAACATGGCTATCATATCACCCCTTAACCTCCTCTTCTCCAGGCTAAACATGCCCAGCTCCCTTAGCCGTTCCTCATAAGGCATCGTTTCCAGGATTTTCATACAAATGTTAAAACCTTGAACTTGGTAGCAGATTGGCAGCCAGTGCAAATCTTTACTTAGAGGTGTAACATGCAGGCAGGATCTCAGGCCTGAAAGAAGTTAAGCAGCAGCTTTCTGTAGTAAATGGATTTTCCAGACCAAGTACAAGGGAAGCCCTGTATAGACATGGACCATTAGGTGGAAGACTGCCTGCACTTTTGCTTTTTGTCTACAGAGAAAAAGTACTGTCCGAATGATTTTTGGGGTGGGAGAGGGTGTGTAAAATGAAAGCTAGAAAGAGAAGGAGTCCGGAATCAGAAGAATCTTTATTTGCATCAGCCACTAGCCACAGCGATAAAATAAAATACAATGTACTGAAGATAGAGGTAAAAAGGTAACTGTACAAAATACATTCTAGAGGCTTACAGCTATAATCAAATAATAGCTCTTATTCTAATTACCCCTGCTAAAAACCTTGCAGTTTTTGCTGTCACCTGCTCATCTTGATCTGCCAAGAGAAAGGACACTGTGGCAGTGGCTGGGCGACCTGGCATGGACAATAATAGAGGGGTCATAACCTCACGCCTCAAATCATTATAAAGAGTGCAAGCCAGATGCACATGGGCCACTGACTCAATACTGCCATCTCCACATGGACATGACTGTTTTTCCAGCAGGATTTTTTGAAACTGACCCTCAAGTACAGCCGAAGATGAAAGTGCAAAAGTGCAAAAGTGAAAGCGCATCTGTATTTTGGAATTGTTACATTTTGCAAATAGGGTGCCAAAGTGTCAAAATGACTAGGTGGAAAATAATCATACCATGGACAAAATTTCCTTATTGTGACCAAAGTGTTCTGTCACTCAGTATCATATAGGCACTGTCTAATTAAATTATTTGCTTTACAGAAGCCCAGTGTTAATAACTGTTGTGGTAATCAACCAGAAAAGTAAAGCTTTTAGTTGACAATCTTAGTCCAAGTGCTCTCATGCGATACTAAAGGTAATAGACCAGTGGGGTTTAAATTTAGGCGAAGCCAATAATTAAATGCCCTACACCAAATCTGTAATTCAACAGAGGGGAAATTAGCCCGTAAGCACAATGAAGCACTTGGAACACAGGATGGAGCAGAAAAAAACTGCCTTAGGAACTTAGATTGACAGCTTCTGTAGATCCAAGGTGAACGCCTGTCCAAATCTGAGCCCCACATAATAACTGTGCTGGGGGTTTAGCTTTAAACACTTCAAGCGCTGATGGTATGTGATTGCCACCCTTTGTATGGAAAAAGCGTGTCAGAATTTTGGCACTTTGAGATGCTTTTTCCTTTGCATATTTCTGATGTGCTCCCCATGACCCTGCTGACTGAAAAATAAGGCCAAGGTGTTTAAAGACTTTAACTTGTTTGATCAACTGATTCTCCATATAGCATCTATGGGCCCTATAGTTCTTGAAAACACCATGACTTTAGATTTCTTGTAATTAATAGCCAGCTGTCCTGAGAATGCCCAGAAGGAGTCTGGAACATTCCACCTACAGGCTACAGCCTTACATATTTTGTATTTTACTGTTCGGTTGAATATATTATTTAGACTGTAATCTGCCTTGAGCAGATTGGAAAGACAGGATAAAAATATTTGTAATATATCCATCTACTATATATTTTGGAAAATTGTTTGCTTGCTATGCATTTGGACTCCCACAACCAAATTTTCTGTGATGATTCCTGACATCAAGGAGCAGTTCTTCATCTATGCTCTCACGCAGATCAATGCCATTTTGAATCAAGGTGGCAGATTGCAAAACTGCACTGATTTTATTATTACTATTATTTCTTAGAAATCCCAAGGAATGGCAAGTACAAGGCTGCTGGGTTCTAATGCATTGTGAATCCAATACTAATATTATGGATGCAATTATTACAGTCCCAAGGTGCCACTCATCCTCCCACTACCCAGTACAAATTGCTACAGCAGGGCAGTTTCCAGATGGCAAAAGCCGGCTACTGTGCTGAACTCATCCGAGTCCCATTCGGGCATCCATATCACCCCATTGAGTTCATGGTTTGCAAGAAGAGGATGAGATTCTGCCAAATTGCTCAGGGAAACAGGGCATCCTCCTTCACAAGTTGAAAAGCAGAGGTGGAAAGGTCTAAGGAGGACACAGTGGCTTTTGCATGGAAGCTGCTGACATGAGGTTCTGACTCCTCCTGTTATTCTCCTTAGAATTCCCTGGATTCGGAAAACCTTACTAAGTAATGGACAGTTGCTAATCTCCCTTTCCTGAGCAAGATTTTGGAGTGAGTGGTTACAGACCAGATCCATGCACTTTTGGATGAAACTGATCTTCTGGATCCATTTCAAATGGGGTTTAGGGTTTAGGCCTGGTTTTGGCACAGAAACTGCTTTGGTCACCCTATATGATGACCTCTGTTGAGAGAGAGACAAGGGAAACATGTCCCTGTTAATTCTCCTTGACCTTTCAGTGGCTTTCAGTACCATCGACCATGGTATCCTTCTGGAGTGGCTGTCTGAACTAGGGGTGGGTGGCACGGCTTTGCAGTGGTTCCAGTTCCTACTTGGATGGTCATTCCCAGAGGGTGTTGCTTGGGGAATGCTTTTCAGCCCCATGGAAATTTCAGTGTGGGTTTAGGGCTATGGGCTATGGTTAGGTTTAGGGTCACAGTGAGCTACCATTGGTTCTCCCCTCTCCTTTGATTGAATTTTACATTTCTGGTGGTTTGGCTTCAATTCAGGGTGGTTTTGCTTGTTTGGGGGATTTGGTGGTTGTGCTTCTTTTATAATTTTGATGGGTTTGTGGGTTTGGTGGTTTTGCTTGTTTGTGGTTAGGTGTTAGGGTTAGTGGGTTAGAGTAAGACTTTTAGGGTTAGGGTTGGGGTTGGGGTTAGGGTTAAGCTCACTCCGACACCAGTGTATGTCTCAGCCAGTCTCAGAATAGAAGTTTCCTTTTGTTTTGCTTCAGCTTGTGCCTGCTAGGTCAGGGAAATATAATAATGTTTGCGTTCTTGTTCTTTTTTCTCAGATGGGAGCGGGTGGTGCTCAACCTCTTGGGCTTGCCAATCGGAAGGTTGCTGTTTCAAATCTGTGTGACTTCCCCTTGCTCTGTCCCAGCTGCTGCCAATCTAGCAGTTTGAAAGCATACCACCACAAGCAGATAAATAGATATCACTGGAGTGGAAAGCTAAACAGCATTTCCCTTTTTTTTTTTTTTTTTTTGAAAATAATATTTATTACTTGTCAGGGAACTGCCATCGGAGAGCAGGGTGGTGGAGAGGCTCTCAGACGCTGGGGAAGGAACCAGCAGGGAAAGAGGGAGATCTTCCGCTGAGGAAGAAGGGAAGGAGGAGGAGTCGGAGGGAAGGCGCAGGGACGCTTCCAGCAAGACAACTGGAGAGAGCTCAGGACCTCCCCTGGGGACGCCCACTCTGCGCAGAAAGCTGTCGTGCAGGGAATCCAGGCGGAGACTTTCTGTCAAGGAGCTCTTATGTTGGAAGAAGTTCAGGAAACGCCCACTGACGGATTCTGCCAGTGATTAAGGCAGCCACGAAGTAAAGGCTGTCCGGTCAGGGAAAGTTTTAGCCAACTACTCAGCTTGGAGCGGTTTGGCGCTTACGCACAAGCAACCCCTAATCCCTTTACAGCAATCCATCAGTCACCGACGTTGTTTGTGCGGAGGAGGCATTATGAGCAACGCAGAAGGAGCCGGAGGCGGAGGGGGAGCCAGGGGAGGACCAACTCTGGAGGAGAGAAACAGAGATTTGGAGCAACAGCTGGCTCTCCTAGCAGCGCGGCTCGATGAGAGGCGGGCTCAGGATGCGCAGGGGAAACCCACCCCCATCTCAAGGAAAGTACCGGGACTGGTGCATAAGTTTGGGGGCGATCCGAGGGACTACCAGGCTTTTAAGACAGAGGTGCAGTATGCACTGGATCTGCAATATGACGACTTTGTGGACGAGGGGGGGAGAGTTGCCTTTGTGGTCGGACACCTGGAGGGTGGAGCCAGAGAGTGGGTTAGACCACTGATGGCAGCTGATAATGATGCCCTAAAAGACTTGAGGAAGTTCTTTGCAGCCATGGATCTGATGTTTTCCAGCCAGATTGAGCAGAGCGTGGTACGCAGGCAGTTGATGGCTTGCAAACAAGGGAACCAATCAGTCAGAGAGTACTGGTCGCGATTTGCCATGCTCATACACCGACTTGGTTGGGATTTGACTGCAGAACCGATTCAGATGTTATTTGAGGAAGGCCTGGCCTCCGCAGTAAAAGATGAACTTTCCCGCGCGCCCCGCCCGCAGTCGATGGATCAGCTAACCAAGGCTGCGCTTGCCATCGGAGCAAGGCAGGAAGCGCGGGCTCTGGAAAAGCGGGAAGGCAGAGGAGAGCGTTGGAATGACTTCCGCATTCCTGAAATACCAGAGCAACCTTCCCCGCCAGTGGAGCCAATGGAGATCGGAGGCGCGCGCGGGGGGGGGTTTTCAAACGCTGGAGAAGTTCGAAAGAAGGATGGGAAAACGACCAAGAAGTGTTTCCTCTGCCAACAGCCAGGGCATTTTGCCAGGGTCTGCCCTCAAAGGAAAGCATGGCAAGGAATGGTGGGGGCGGCCAGGAGTGAGGAGGAGGGGCTTAAGGAGCAGGGAAAAGCCAACGCTTGGCTGCCGATAGGGCCCAGCAGCCAGGCGAACAACCAGTAAATGTGCCCAAGCCAGAGCCCCCCCCCCCCCCGAGCAGCCATTGCCATAGAAGTGGTGCTAGAGCTCCCTAACGGCCACCCACTCAAGATAAAGGCGCTGTTGGACTCAGGCAGTTCTTGCAATTTTCTTAGCAAGGAATTTGCGTTAGAACACCAGCTGCAGACTTTGCCACTAGGGAGTCCTTTACAAGTCACGGCGATCGATGGGAGGGAACTCCTGGGGGGGGGTAACACACCAGACGCCCCCCATGAGAATGAGGATTGCCAGGCACACTGAAATTATTGCCTTTCATGTAGCCACTCTGGCAGGACCGCCGATTATACTGGGAATGAGCTGGCTGGCGCTACATGATCCGTTAGTGGGATGGCACCAGCAGACGGTCTCATTCGGGTCAGCTCACTGCTTGGAACACTGCCATGGGGGGGGGGGAACCCCGAGGATGGCAATAGCCAGAGTGGCAGGGATGGCGGTGGGAGAGAAGGGGCAGGTACCACCACAGTACGCTGACTTGCAAGATGTCTTCAGTGAGAAAGAAGCGGATAGACTGCCCCTCATAGACCCTTTGACTGCCAAATCAACCTGCTCCCAGGAGCCCAGCTGCCAGTGGGCAAACTGTACGCCATGTCAGACAGGGAGATGCAGGAGTTGAGGGAATTTATAGACAAGAACCTGAAAAGAGGGTTCATAAGGGAATCAAGGGCGGTGGGGGGCAGTCCAGTGTTCTTTGTGGACAAGAAGGACACGAATAAACCCAGGTTGGTAGTGGACTTCCGGGCCGTCAATTCGGTGTCGGAACCAGTGACCTTCCCCATGCCCAGGATTGACGACATTTTGAGGAAGGGAAAGATTTTCACCAAGCTGGACCTAAGAGGGGCGTACAATCTGATCAGGATGAGGGAGGGAGATGAATGGAAAACCACCATGTTCTCCCCTCTGGGGGCCTTCGAGTATCTCGTTATGCCCTTCGGACTCCAAGCGGGTTCAGCGGGTTTCCAATCTTTCATGCATCACGTTCTGGGGCCCTTGCTGTACAAGAACTGCGTGGCCTTTTTAGATGATGTATTGATCTATTCGGAGGACGAGGAGCAACATGTCAGAGATGTCCGGGAAGTGCTCAAGAGGCTACAGGAGCACCAGCTGTGGGTCAAACTGGAGAAGTGCCAGTTCCACACCCAAGAGGTCGAGTTCCTGGGGTACCGATTGTCAGACAAGGGCCTAGCTATGGATCCAGGCAAGGTACAAGCGGTACTGGAATGGAAGACACCCAAGACCAGGAAGGACGTGCAGAGGTTCCTGGGGTTTGGGAACTTCTATCGGAAGTTCATCAAGAACTTTGCCCACTTAACGGCACCCATCACAGATTGCCTCAGTAGCAAGAAGAAGTTCGTCTGGACGGAGGAAGCGCAGCAGTCTTTTGAAAGGCTAAAGAAGGCGTTCGCTTCGGAGGAGCAGCTCTTGCACGTGGATCTGCAGAAGCCAATGAGGCTGGAGACCGACGCATCGGACAGAGCGGTGGAGGCTGTACTGCTCCAGCCGGGGGGAAGAAACCAGTCCGGTTGGAGACCGTGTGCCTTTTTCTCCTGGAAGTTGAACAAGTCGGAGCAGAACTACACGGTGTATGACCGGGAGCTGCTGACTATCTACGAAGTGTTTCGACGCTGGAGACATTTGCTGATAGGGGCGCAGCACAAGATCCAGGTGTGCACGGACCATAAGAACCTGGAATACTGGAGAACGGCGAGGGTACAATCAGAGACAGGTGCGGTGGGCTCAGGAGTTTTCCAAATTCCATTTTGAGATTCGTTACGTACCAGGGGAGGAAAACGTCAGAGCAGACGCCCTCTCCCGGAAGCCAGAGTACCTGGAAGGAGAGGGAGCGCCGGAAGAACGACATGTGATACCCGAGGACCGATGGGTGTGTGGGGGAGTGTTGGTAGGGCGACGGGAGCTTGCAGAGGGGACGGCAGACAACGAGTACGCCCAAAGCAAGATCAGGGAACTCAGGAGGGCAGGAGGAAACCCGGGGGGTTTTGAGGAAAAGGATGAGGCACTGTATTACAGGGGGGCATTGTATATACCAGAGGGGGACTTGAGGAGTAGAGTACTCAAACAACTGCACGACAGCCCCACGGCGGGACATTTTGGGCAACACAAAACCATGTTGTTAGTCACCAGGCAGTTCTGGTGGCCAAAGGTGAGGGAAGATGTACGAGAATATATAAGGGGGTGCGACTGCTGCCAGAGAGCCAAAGGGGAGAGGGCGGCACCCGCGGGGTTACTGGAACCATTACCCACACCAGAAAGACCATGGGAGGCAGTGTCCATAGATTTTATGACCGATTTGCCCAAGTCAAGGGGCAAGACGGCCGTCATGGTAGTGGTCAACTTGTTAACTAAGATGTGCCATTTCGTCGCTTGCTCACATGCGGTGACGGCGGAGGAAACCGCCAAGCTGTTTGTGGAACACATTTTCAGGTTGCATGGCGCCCCCTTGAGGGTTTTATCAGACCAAGGGAAACAATTCACTTCCAGGTTCTGGAGGAAGCTCATGAGCCTACTTCATGTAGAGGTCAACTTCTCGACGGCCAGGCACCCGGAGACCAACGGGCAGGCAGAAAGAGCGAACAGTATACTCCAACAATACTTACGGTGCTACGTCAGCGAGAGGGAGAATGACTGGGTAGAGAAATTGGCTTTGGCCGAATTTGCCTACAATAATGTGGAGCATGTATCCACAGGGATGAGCCCATTCATGGCCAATTACGGCTGTCACCCCAGAGCATTCCCAGGGGAAGGGGAGGAGAGATGGAGTGTGCCCGCAGCGGAACAGTTTGTGGAGGAGATGGAAGCCTTACACCAACAGCTTAAGATGAACTTGGAGAGGGCTAAGGAAGTGTACAAAAGGCAGGCAGATAGGAGCAGGAGGGAAGGAGAGACCATAAGGGTGGGGGACCGGGTGCGGTTGTCAACCCAAGGGTTACCGTTCAAGGGAGGTTGCAAGAAATTAAGGCCCAAGCGACTGGGACCCTTCAAGGTAACACAGCAGGTGAACCCGGTGGCTTTTAGGCTCAAACTGCCTGACAACATGAAGCTACACCCGGTATTCCATAGGTCATTACTCTCACCATACCAGGGAGGGAGGGAATTTCAGGGACGAGAAGGAGAGGTTCCCGTACACCCACAGGTAGAGGAGAGGGAGCGCAGCAGTCACATAGTGGAGATACTAGATTCAAGGTGGAAGGGAAGACAGGTGGAGTATCTGGTGGCTTGGGAGGGGGAACCTGAGTCGGAAAATGCATGGGTGCCAGCAGAAACCATCGAGGATGAGTTTCTCCTGGAAGAGTTTCACCGCAGGTTCCCAAGGAGGCCCAGACCCTTAGAGAGATTTTGGGAGGAGCAATTTGGCACCACGGACGATGAAGAGGAGTTTGTGGGCTTTCCAGCGTCTGGGCAGGAAGGAGGAGAAGTGTCTGAAGGGGTGGAATCGGATTGGGAAGATTCTCCAGTGGGAAGAGGTAGTAGCTGTTAGAATTCAGGCTCGGTCAGAGGTATGTGCCTATCAGCAGGCACCGGCTGAATTCCTTTGACCTCCCTCCGGCGACTCCCGGCAGGGAAAAACAACACGAGGTCCGTTCCGGCGATTTTCCTCAGGCTGTGAGAAAAACACACCAACTGCTTCTCCTCCTTCTCCTCCTCCCTGCATATCCCCAGGGAGGGGAATCAGACACAGACAGAAATGTAACTACATGCTTTATTCCTGTCTATAGCAGTCATACAGTCAAAGATGTCTGCTCTCTTCAACAAACAGAGAGAAACTCCAAACTCCACCCATGTACATCCTGTACAGGTCATATGACACACACTGAGCTCATATCCTGTGCTCAATAAGGATGGACTGCCCCTTTGTTTCCATGGCAGCAGTCACACACATCCTGTCTGGCTTTGGTGCCACTAGCAGCTGTTTGAGCTGTTAGAGCCTTTGCTTGCTGCAGCATTGCTGCTTTAGAATAACATACTCCCCCTAAAGTATCAATGCGTGCTGCGAGCAAAGCGTCATCCAGAGAAGAAAACAAACAGTCGTTATACTAGTAACACTCCCCTGTTGTTTCAGTTCCACCCTTGGAACTACCCGCCATTGGTTTTACCAATGTACCTCTCTGGTTATGTGACTTCCAAGGAATGAGTGCTTCTGCATTACCTTGGTTAACAACTCTCTGTTGTGCCTTTGTCTCTGACTCAGACACAGCTTCAATTTGACCTTGGTCGTTTACAATAGCAACAGCTAGGTTAGCAAACTCCTTTGAATACCTCTTGGGTGGTACACCCTTCGTTGCTCTCTCAGACCTACGTAAGAAGTGCTGCTCTTCTTTGCTTTCTGGTTCAACCTTTGGACTCTTAGGAGAACCAGTACCAATTGTAAACAGTGGTTCGTCTTCCTCCTCTTCTGAGGGTCTAGTCATTACGTGAGATTTCCTCTCAATGACTGTGACATCTGAGCTGTCTGAGCTATCGCTGTCATCAGTACTACTGAACTCAACAAAATCAACATCATCATCATCATCAGAATCATCATCATCTCCTGTGGGAAATGTGTGAACAATCACTTGCTCCTGTTCAGGAGCACTCTCTAGAAATTTTGTGAGAATCACCTTACCAGATTCAGACAAAATTACTCTGTAGAGACCCTTTTCATAACCCACAAAAATGCCTCTGGCATTCTTTACTCCACCCGGAGCTTCTGTCCTCACATGAGACCCAAAAACCTTGAAATGGGCAACAGAAGGTTTTCTGTGGAACAGTTTCTCAAAAGGAGAACTTCCCAACTCTTTTGAAAACTTTCTCAACCACGTATAACAAAACGACGTTAGCGATTCAGCCCAGTACTCATGTGGCAGATGTGAACTAAGCAATTGCGCTTCCATTCCCTTTTGCAATTCTTTGTTCACCCTAACACAGACACATCTGTTCCAAGCTTCTTCTGAAGCTGCAATTTTGTGTCTTATCCCTTTCTTCTTCAGGAACCTCTGGAAATCCTGTAAAAGAAAAATTGGCTTCTCATCTGTGCAAAGACAATCTATGTCAGCATCATGCATATTTTTAACCTTGTCACAAAACTCTTTAAACCTTTCTAAGGCTTCTTTCGGTCTTTCCAAAAGATAAATCCAGACAAAACCTGTGAAAGAATCAACACATATTAGGTAATACTTTGCATTGCCTCTAGACGGTGCTAAAGGACCAATCACATCAGCATACACCCGCTGAAATGCCTTGTCGACCCTCGAGGTGACCTGGTTGGCGTTCTTCTTGGCTACACCTGCAAAAGAAATCATGTTAGAATCACAAGAATTACATTCCATGTAATCACTTTGATCAAAAGTCAACAAATATAGTCCATCTTTCTCTTCGGCAGAAAGATACAACTCTCCATCTTTGTAGATCTCGCAGTGTTGATCATCATAGGACAGTTTTAGTCCCTTCTTGGCAATCTGCGATACGCTGAGCAGATTGTACTTCAACTCTGGAACCAAATAAACATTGTTTATAGTCAAGTTCTGACTTTTAAGATACACAGTCCCAATTCCGGTGGCTTCCAGCTCTTGACCGTTGGCTTGTTGTACAACAAAGCTTTGCTTCTTAAACGACGAAAACAAATCCTTACGATGGGTCATGTGAAATGTACACCCAGTGTCTATGATAAAAACGTTCTCCACTTCTGGCTTGGTTCCTTTCGACATCAAAGCCTTTGCAGGCTTCGTCTGTGACTTGGCATGACCTCTGCCTGACGCCTCAGACTTCATGGAGCTGCCCTTGGCTCCCTTGTTCTGACGTGGCTTCTTACAGTATCGCTGAAGATGCCCAGTCTGTCCACAATTGTAGCATCGGACAACGTTCAAAGCTACGGCATTTTCTCCAGTAGCTGTAGCAGTGGGGGTGTCAGAACTCCGTTCTTGTCTCCCCCTGTCCTTGACTTCCAGGGCAGCAAGTCTGTCATGTTCACAAAGAACCACGGCAAAGACCCTCTCCGACGTTAGATCAGCTGCTGGGAGGGACCCTGGCAACTGTTTTGTAAGTCCGATTCAGACTGTTGATGACCATGAAGCAAAACACTTCCTCCTGCAGACGGAAATTGCGTTCCACCATCTGTTGACGCAGAAATTTCATTTCCGTCAGGTGCGCTTGAACATCTCCATCAGGCGCAAGCCTCAGGTTGGTCAGCTTCTCAAAATACAGCAACGCTGAAGAACCTGCATCTCTCTGATGTGTCCTTCTCAGCATGTCCCAAACATCTCTCGCGTGCTCTAAATGCTGTATATGGATAAGCTCCGAGTCTGACACGCACAGAATTATAGCAGTTCTGGCCTTCACATCCTGTGACTCCCAAGCATGCGTTGGTGCTGCTGGGATGGGGTTCTCAATCACCCCAAACAGTCTCTGATTCTGCAGCAGAGCCTTCATCTTAATAGACCAAGATGCATAATTGTCACTGGTCAAAAGGGGCGGAGAAGGCAGGGCTCCCCCCTTCTTAGCATCCATTTTGAGTCCTTGCACTGACTCTCAAACACAAGCCTCTAAAATCCAATAGCTGGCTTGTTTACACTCTGTGCACCTGGCAGCTATAACACTTGCTGCTTGCAAAATCGCTTTCAAGAGTTTCTTTCTAAGGGCCTAGTCTAAACACTAGCTGTTTTTGCCTGACTTCCAGCCCTTATCTAGAAACTGGCCTGTGTTGCTAAGCAACTGCATTCCTTTTCCTTGGACAGGAAAACCACAGGAATGTTTGGAATGCAGAGTCCTTCTCTCTCGGAGCTGTTTTTCCCAAACGCGGCTCCCTCGAAGCAGAGAATGAATCAATCTGCATACACACTTCTAAGCCCGAAAATCTCATACCTGGGCTCCGTAGCTTGGCTTTCAGCTTCTTCTGGTCAGCTCCTGGCTGCAGAGAATCAGCTTCTCACTTCAGGCTCCCATGGAGCAATGGAAACAGCAGCTCTGCCACTCCTTGATGCAGACTCCCATAGATCGAAGAAA
This sequence comes from Podarcis erhardii, assembly GCF_964252035.2. NCBI lineage: Eukaryota > Metazoa > Chordata > Lepidosauria > Squamata > Lacertidae > Podarcis > Podarcis erhardii. The sequence continues at coordinate 1,520,186 of NC_138515.1, forward strand.
CCATCTGGCTCTTGCTACCACTGTTAGAATTCAGGCTCGGTCAGAGGTATGTGCCTATCAGCAGGCACCGGCTGAATTCCTTTGACCTCCCTCCGGCGACTCCCGGCAGGGAAAAACAACACGAGGTCCGTTCCGGCGATTTTCCTCAGGCTGTGAGAAAAACACACCAACTGCTTCTCCTCCTTCTCCTCCTCCCTGCATATCCCCAGGGAGGGGAATCAGACACAGACAGAAATGTAACTACATGCTTTATTCCTGTCTATAGCAGTCATACAGTCAAAGATGTCTGCTCTCTTCAACAAACAGAGAGAAACTCCAAACTCCACCCATGTACATCCTGTACAGGTCATATGACACACACTGAGCTCATATCCTGTGCTCAATAAGGATGGACTGCCCCTTTGTTTCCATGGCAGCAGTCACACACATCCTGTCTGGCTTTGGTGCCACTAGCAGCTGTTTGAGCTGTTAGAGCCTTTGCTTGCTGCAGCATTGCTGCTTTAGAATAACAGTAGCAGGTGGAGAGCAGTGTTCGAGTCATCAGAAGATGGGGAAGGCTCCTTCAGGGGGTTCCCAGCATCACCGGACGAAGAAAGGGGACGGACCGGGGGTGAGGGGGGTCCTGGAGGGGAGGTGGATGTCAGGGAACTGCCATCGGAGAGCAGGGTGGTGGAGATCTTCTACTGATCTTATTTTTATTTTCCTTCCTTTGAAACTGAAGGATAGACCTTGGGGAAACTCCCACCTAAAGATGATTTTATTCCTTCTCAGCAGGGCAACAATATCTCCATAGTTAGGCCTGAAATCCAAAAGATATTTCGGGACGTCTTTAAAAATTTCCACTCTTGACTGTTGTACTTCTAGGTTCTTCTGGTAATAACAACCCAAGATTCTATCTCTCTCTTCTTTAGTTCGAAGAGTGATCAAGCAGTCTCTTATTCTTTTCTTCTCTTTTTTCCCTCCTCTTCCAAGTTTGAAGGCCCTCACAATTCTAAACTCTTCTTGGCCCAAGTCCAAGTCCCAAAAGTCAGCAAATTCCTGTGTGAGAAAATCTGTCAAGCTTTCCTTCTCCAATTCAGGGAGGGCTCTGATCCTCAAATTCGTCTGTTTTTCTTTAAGTTCAATCATAGCAAGCGTCAACTTATGTTCATCAAGTTGCCTCTGTAGGGCTGGGACTCTCTCTCTCTTGAGTTGTGTTACTTTGCATTCAGCAGCAACGGCTTTCTCCCTGGCTTCTTCCGCAGTCTGCCATATCAAAGTAGATTCCTGTATCAATTTCTGGATGGTTTCTGTATTGGTATTCACCTTTTGTCCCAGATTATTTATACTTTCTGTAATTAAGTCAATTTTAGTAATCATAGAATCATAGAGTTGGAAGAGACCACAAGGGCCATCGAGTCCAACCCCCTGCCAAGCAGGAAACACCATCAGAGCACTCCTGACATATGGTTGTCAAGCCTCTGCTTAAAGACCTCCAAAGAAGGAGACTCCACCACACTCCTTGGCAGCAAATTCCACTGTCGAACAGCTCTTACTGTCAGGAAGTTCTTCCTAATGTTTAGGTGGAATCTTCTTTCTTGTAGTTTGGAGCCATTGCTCCGTGTCCGCTTCTCTGGAGCAGCAGAAAATAACCTTTCTCCCTCCTCTATGTGACATCCTTTTATATATTTGAACATGGCTATCATATCACCCCTTAACCTCCTCTTCTCTTTTTTTTTTTCTTCTCCAGGCTAAACATGCCCAGCTCCCTTAGCCGTTCCTCATAAGGTATCGTTTCCAGGCCTTTGACCATTTTGGTTGCCCTCCTCTGGACACGTTCCAGTTTGTCAGTGTCCTTCTTGAACTGGGGTGCCCAGAACTGGACACAGTACTCCAGGTGAGGTCTGACCAGAGTAGAATACAGTGGCACTATTACTTCCCTTGATCTAGATGCTATACTCCTATTGATGCAGCCCAGAATTGCATTGGCTTTTTTAGCTGCCGCGTCACACTGTTGGCTCATGTCAAGTTTGTGGTCAACCAAGACTCCTAGATCCTTTTCACATGTACTGCTCTCAAGCCAGGTGTCACCCATCTTGTATTTGTGCCTCTCATTTTTTTTGCCCAAGTGCAATACTTTACATTTCTCCCTGTTAAAATTCATCTTGTTTGTTTTGGCCCAGTTCTCTAATCCGTCAAGGTCGTTTTGAAGTGTGATCCTGTCCTCTGGGGTGTTAGCCACCCCTCCCAGTTTGGTGTCATCTGCAAATTTGATCAGGATGCCCTTGAGTCCATCATCCAAGTTGTTGATAAAGATGTTGAATAAGACCGGGCCCAAGACAGAACCCTGTGGCACCCCACTAGTCACTCTTCTCCAGGATGAAGAGGAACTATTGATGAGCACCCTTTGGGTTCGGTCAGTCAGCCAGTTACAAATCCACTGAGTGGTAGCATAGTCAAGTCCGTAGCATAGAGTGGTAGCATAGTCACAGTTGCAGCATCCACTTTCACATTTATCACATCTGTTTTCTTGTTAAGCTGTTCCAGAATCATTTATCTTATTTAATGCAACCGCTAAGGCCTCTTCTGTCAACATTCCTCTGTTTTTTGTTCTTGGTTTTGAGTGTACTGGTGCAAAAGCAGCCGCAGAAGAAGCAGGGAGGCCTGGTGTTGAGCCTCTCCTGGGTTGCTGCCAAGTCCTCCCAGACCTTAATGTTTTTTCAGCAGTTGACTGGTCTGTTTTTCCCTTTCCATTTGCCATAACACTCAAAAGATTCTTTTTTTTTTTAAGTATATTTATTTGCTTTTACAGAAGATAAAAAAATCAAGAAAAAGAAAAAGAAAAACAGAAAAAAATTAAAAATAAAAATTCCAACTTTTAAATTGATATTTGCAAAACTTTCTTTCCTGACTTCGTCCCGCCTCCCTTTTTTGTGTTCCTCTTTACTCAATCAAATACAGCAAATCCTTACCCACTTTCAAAGCTCATTTCCGATTGTTAAAATCTTTCTATTATGTCTCCAACCCTTCCTCCTTATGTTTAAACACCTTTAACATATTATTTACTTTTGACATAATATAACTTTAGCCTTTCACCTTTTTTCAATTTACATTTTACCTAACTTTTAAACCTATATCACTAATGCCGTGTTATTTTTTAAATCCAACATCGTTTTAACATTCATAAACTTTACAGTGTTTCTGTAGATAGGCTTTAAACTTCTTCCAGTCTTCTTCCACCGCTTCTTCTCCCAGGTCTCGGATTCTGCCAGTCATTTCTGCCATCTCCATATAGTCTATTACTTGCATCTGCCATTCTTCCAGGGTGGGCAAATCTTGTGTCTTCCAATACTTTGCGATAAGTATTCTTGCTGCTGTTGTTGCATACATAAAAAACGTTCTATCAGTCTTTAACACCAATTGGCCGACTATACCCAAGAGAAAGGCCTCTGGTTTCTTAAGGAAGGTATATTTAAATACCTTTTTCAGTTCATTATATATCATCTCCCAAAAAGCCTTAATCTTCGGGCACGTCCACCAAAGGTGAAAGAAAGTACCCTCAGTTTCTTTACATTTCCAACATTTGTTATCAGGCAGGTGATAGATTTTAGCAAGCTTGACTGGGGTCATGTACCACCTATAAATCATTTTCATAATATTCTCTCTTAGGGCATTACATGCCGTAAATTTCATACCGGTGGTCCACAACTTTTCCCAGTCAGCAAACAAAATGTTATGACCTATGTCCTGTGCCCATTTAATCATGACTGATTTAACTGTTTCACCCTGAGTGTTCCATTTCAACAGCAAGTTATACATTCTTGAAAGAATCTTAGTTTTAAGTTCTAACAGTTCTGTCTCCAGTTTCGATTTTTCCACCTGGAAGCCCAATTTCTTATCCAAATTGTAGGCCTCTCTTATTTGATAATAGTGAAGCCAATCTCGCACTTTGTCTTTTAATTTCTCAAAACTCTGCAAATTCATTTTGTCTCCTTCCTGTTCTAATATCTCCCAATACTTCGGCCATTTGGCCTCCATATTGAGTCTTTTCAGAGCCTTTGCTTCCATGGGTGACAACCACCTTGGGGTCTTATTCTCCAATAAATCTTTGTACCTAATCCAGACATTAAACAATGAACACTCAAAAGATTCAAGGTCAGTCCCAGAGTCTCACAGTTTTTTATCTTGCAGCTGGAAATTCCCCTAGCCCAGCTCTTGTAAAGCAACCAGTTTCAGTCCACAACTCCCCCCCGCTCTTCTCCTGCCTCCAAGGGGGGGTTTAGTGTTCTTTACTGATGGAAATTTAATCTTTTACAAAGGGCTTTCCAAGACCTCACCTTGCAGCCTCATTGCTTCAGTCTATTTACAAAAGGGGAAGGCGGACTTCCTGTGTTGAACCTCCCCGTTACGATACCAAATTAAACGTTTAAAAATCCAATTCTCCCGCTTCAGCTCTACTCACGGGTAATTATTTTAAAGTCAAATTGTCCACAAGAAAAAGTCAGTGCTCTCCGGCAACAGCTATGCGGTTTCACTCCGTGGAAGAAGCAGACGATTCGAAGCACCACGCCGCTCACCCCACGTCGCTCCGGACCCCCGAAACCGGGTTTCCCCGCGAGTAGGGGAGGCGCAAAGGGTGCCCGCCGAATCCCACGCTCACAGGCTTCTCCCGCCTGTGATTTTTAGCGGGTCTCCGCCTTCGCCGTGGCGGCCAGACCCAGATTCCCACGAGGCAAATTCCTCCTGATCAGAGGAATTCTGCCATTACTGGAGGCAGCAACCCAGAAGTCCGCTAAACAGCATTTCCATGTGCTCTGGAACTCGTCACGGTGTCCCGTTGTGCCAGAAGTGGTTTAGTCATGACCCAGAAAGCTGTCTGCAGACAAATGCCAACTCCCTTGGCCTAAAGTGAGATGAGCATCACACCCCAAGTCCAGGGGTCTTTTACTTTTTCCTTTATTTTGTCTTAATACTTTTTATCTTTTCTGGGTTTCCTACATTAGTGGATGTGATGCCAGGCATTATTTTCAGCTCCTTCTCTATCACTTAATAAAGGTCTCGGGAAATATTTCAAAAATCCACAGTGCATGAGACTGTTTGCTTCTCCTTCCCAGTTCCTGTTTGCAGTGGGAGACTATGGCCGCCATTTTGTGCTATGCCACACGCTTCACAGCAGCCATGTTGCAACAAGTTGACAGTTTGGACTTGGGAATTGAGACAGAGAGAGGCAGAGACCTGTGCTGCATTGTAAATCATTTTGGTGTGCAGAGGCTCTATATGGGAAACTAATACAGGATTCACTGATAAGCTGCCTGCTGTAGGAATGTAAATTTGCCTGTACCTGTGCTCTGCTTGTACATTTGTACGTAAACCAAATATTGCATGGATAACTAAAGTCTTCAGTGCTCACTTATCCAAAGGAAAACAAGCCTATAATGATAGCTCATCCCCTGGAACAACCTCACCATTTAGAAATGGAGAATGGAGGATAAAGCATGCCAGGGGTAAATGATCACAGCTTCCTTGCTTTCTTGTATGAGAACTGACCATGCCATCAACCCGTCTCATATGGGCCCCGGTCGAAGTCTAAGTGCTGCTGGTTGTGGTTGGTTTTGGTAAAAAGGGGATTGGGGGAGGTGCATGGGTTTTTCTGAATGTGCGTGTGGGGACACGCCAGTGAATGTTTTGAGTTTGCGAGACGTTGGAAGCAACGTGTGGTCTGTGACTGAGTGAGAAATGATGTTAGGAGGACGGAGTATCCCAGTGCCCCAGCATCTCAGTATCCCAGTGTCCAAGTGTTCCAGGGTCACAGGGTCATGGGGAAAAAGCAGTAAAACTCCCACGACCCCCCTGCAATGTTTCCTGAACAAACTGGAAAGATGCCACAAAGGGAGAAGATTGGGGATTTTAAAAATCCTGATGAAAAATAGACTCCAACACTTATGTGAAGTTCCTGACCGTCCCCCATGGCTTAGGAAAAGTAGAACTGTGAAAGCCAAACTGTGCCCAGTATGGCAGCAAGTACAAGTTAAAAAGCCAGCAGGATGAAGGCTCAATAAACAGGTTGCCTGGGAAGCAGCATCTCTTTACTACTCAACACTACCTATTTGGTCAGACAAGCTGCATCCTGGCCATTCTTAGCCCTGTCTTCCAGCATCTGTTATAAAGGTATTCTCTTAAACAAAGGTTGGAGACACCACCATATGTGGAGGGGCAAATATGGCATCTACGTTTGGCCCGATGGAGACCACAGCCCAGCAGCTCTTGGCATGCCGCAGTTTGGTACTGGTATGCAACAGTCTCCCATTGTACTTGAAGCTCCTTGATTGGGCTGAGGCACAGACCAGCAGAATATCCACTCCGCTCTGCGCCCCCCCCCCCTGCCTCAGGGCCCCTGCCAGGAATCTGTGGTATGAGGGAAGTGCAGATATTGCATGCTAATCCCAGATAGGGGAATGGGAGGGAGAAGGCAGGAAGTCATTCAGAACCCCCAGCGTTTGGGGTCCAAGCTTGCAGAGATTCTTGGCAGAGATTCTCTTCTTCCCTGCCCTCTGTTTATGGCACATTTCCTTCCAGGGTTACAATTAAATTGAGAATGGATAGTGGAGGACAACATGGGCTATAGAGCAACCAAGCTAAAGTTTCATTAACAGGCAGTTTATTGTGCTCACATAAAAGGTGAAAACAAAGAAATCAACTAACACATGGACAGAGAGCAGTACCTTAAATTAACATCTGACTCTCACATGAATGTGCTACTCTTACTCCCACTCCCGTTTTCAACTGTTCTCATCTAGTGGACAAAGCTGGTGAATTATTCTGCAGTATCAAAAGCCCACGTTCTGTGGTGAGGCATCCATCTTGAAATGGGCTTGAAGAAAGCAGTGGCTAAGGCGTGGCAGTGAAACTGTTGTAAGAGTGTATTCTCTTGCTGTGGTGAAGGAGGAGGGAAGTGCCTGCTGGACTGAGGTCATCTCAGGCTGCAGAAGTGACAAGAAATTGCTCTAGCTAAAAATGTAAAACTGAAGAGCTTTGGAAGGTGACATTAATGGTGTCCCCAAGAACAATGGGGTGTAGAAAAACCGTACTGTGCCTTCTGAGCAGAAGAGAAATGATCTGGGAAATCTGTCTATCTGCCCCCCCCCCCCCGCAATCCTCCCCTCCAACACCCTATATGGGGATGCAACTGAGCTGCAATGAAATGCTGGGCTGCTGAGTGAAGAGCAGGAGAGAAGCTTCTGGAGTCCAGCTTCTGGGGAAGCCCAGGCATCGTCAGCTGGGCAGACATACCCTCCCTTTCTCTGACCCCCTGCCTAGATTGACAGTGGAGCTTCCCAGCCTTACTCAGCCCTCTCAGCTCCCCTTGAACGCTGCTTGACAGGCGGGCAGCTCCCAGAAGACATTTCCCACCCAGCACAGCATAAATTTAAACTGTGCAGGTTCTGCTTTGAGCACTTTTCTTTTCAACTACTCAAAATTCAACCCCCTTCAGCCACTATTCTGCTCTTAAGTGTAGAATAGATCTCCCTTCTGCTCTTGTCTGTCTGCTTCAGAATCCCTCAAAATCCAAAATGAGAGCAGAGTCAGGATCTAAACTGAGCTAAACAGGCAGGGCAGTGATGTTACAGGCTATTAAATGGGCTTTGGGATTTTCTGACAGATTATGCCCACTAGCGTCCTTTCCTACAACAAATTAGGGAAGCAAAAGGCAACACTTGGATAATCTTAAGGTCCACCACCAAGAATTCTTAATCCATCTGTTCTGGGTTTGAGTTCGCTTCCTGCTGCCGTGCATTTCAATGATTGGGAGAGGGAGAGCTGACTGAAAGGCAAGGTCACTACAAAATGGCAAAGGAATAGGCAATTGTGAGAGAGGTATCAGCCCCACCTTGAACATGGAGGGCTGACCACACTATCGTCTGTGGGAAGCAGCATTTAATTGCTTTCACTCTCCCCAAAAGGGAAAGAAAAGCCATGGATCCCTTTGAAAAGCAGCTATGGTCCCCAAAATGGGGGTCAAGGAAGGGTGTCCAGATGTTGACTAGCCTGGCAAGCAGACCAACAATCACAGCAGTCAGAGAGGGTCGCCGCCACTCAAGTTGTTCCGGCTTTTCTTGCGCTTTGTCTTGGCTGACGGAGAGGAGAAATCCAGAGATTCGAGACGAAAGGGACGTGGCTGGGGCATCTCCACCGTTTGGGCAGGCGGAATAGGAGCCAGGCTGGAAGTCAGGATGGAGGTATTGTTGTTCAGCAAAGGGGGAGAATTATGGGAAGCTGCAAAGGACAAACACACATACACACACACACACACACACACACACACGGAGAGAGAGAACAATGAGATACTTGGTCTAATTTCAACATGAAACACTACATCTCCCTGGAGAAACCTATACATCACTTAGCATAAATATTTTTTAATACTCGGGGCTGCAGTCCCACCTCACTCCACTCACCAACCCATTTGCCAATCCTGCAACTTCCCTCTCTTCACCGCACCCCCCCTTGCCCATCCCCTCCTTCTCACAGCTCACCTGAACCCCCTTCAGAGGGTGGTTTTCTGACACACCTCCTCTTCCCCTCCATTAAACCTGCAGCCATGTTTAATGGATGGGGGAAGGTGCTTCACAGAGCGGTTTGGCAAACAGGTTAAACAGATCGCCCAGTCCACCTGCCCTCACCTCCTGACAGCCACATGAACTACATCATCAATAGCCTTACATTGCTATGTATATAGGAAGATTTTGAGGCTATGCTTTTTAAAGATTTTGAGACATGCTTTAAAAAAACAAAACCCTGTACATTGCCTATTGTGTATGTATGCATATTAGATACTTGTATAATAACAGAGGATGTTGATGATATGGAATAGGTACAGTGACATACTAACACCACAGTCCTAACCATGTTTACTCAGAAGCAAGTCCTATTAACTTCAGTTAAATGACTGTAGGACTGCAGCATAAGGCCTGACCTTGTGTAGTTCAGTGCCATCCAGGAAACTATTAAGCAGTAAGTCCCTAGTTTCAGTCTTGTCACTGGGCCCTTACAGACTGTTGTTTGGGTGGGATTCAATCACATGATGCCAAATTCACACTGAAACTAATGCCAATTTGGTGCTTTTGCACAACAGAACTACTGCAAAATCAGATTATAACAATAAGGAAAGTGATGGGGAAACAGCAATTACTTGATGCAAGGTCATCTCTTTGCAACCTCTTTGCAAACAGATCAGGATGAATGCTCAATAAACAAGTTGTTTGGAAGTGAGGATTGTCATGGACTTACTGGTAGGTGCGTCAGTTCCTCCAACACAGCTCGTCATTTGCAAAACAGAGATAATAATACTTCCTGGCCTATCATCCTGGGTTGTTGTAGAGCAGGGATGGGGAGAAACCTCTTTGGCCAGATCCTTATCATGATTGGTCTCATGGGACAAATTTGACAAGTGGGTACAGCCTGTCAATTACATGGCACCACAGCAATGCCATCTGCAAGGTGCTACTGAATTGGAGAGGGAAAATCCTTTTAGCAAGAGCAGAAGATTCCATCAACGGGGGGGGGGGGGAGAGAGAGAGAGAGAGACTGAGATTTTAGCATTTTGAAGGTACTCCCTTTTTTACAGTGGGCATTTGCAGAGCAGGCTCTCAACATTATCCACATAAATAGGAAGTAGAGGGTAGAGGGTAGAGAGTGGAGGGGGGGGGGCAAAGGCTACTGAGAAAGGAGTCTGCTGACTGTGTGCTGCTGCAAAGTATTTTGCAGCCTTGCGGGGCCTGAACTGCATGGACACTCTGCTGCACAGGGCTAATCCTTCCAAAGGTTTGCCTGCTCAGCTGCTGCAACCTTGAACTTTAGAAGTCTAGTAGAGGGGGGAAGCAGCAGCTGGGACTCCTCCTGCCCACTGCCAACGCTTGCAAAAGGCACCTTTCTTTCTCCCTTCCCTGTCACTTGATGGGGAGGAGGGGAAGAAATTATGTTTTGGCTTGCAAGCTCATGTTCCCTGTTGGGAATAGGCAGTTGCAGCCAAGGCAGAACTGAACTCTGCCCTTGCACTCTTGTGTTGACAGGTGGTTCTGGTGCAGATAAAACTGGACCCCCGGTGAGCCAAGATCCTCCCACAAGTGGGAGTGTTCCTGCCTCTGTTGTAAGGAATACTGAAATAATATTTCGGAAACCTTTTGGACACCTTAAGAGTACTGTACAAATGTTGGGTATTATGTATAAGTCAGGCAAACCTTTTGGGGAAAAAAGGAAAGAACACATGAAGGGATTTACCTAGACTCTTCATGGGGTCAGCATTGAGAATCTGGCTTGCTCGTTTTGAGCGAAAATAGTTACTGGCAATATTTTCACTATCACTCTTGCTCAGCATCACTTTATAGCGGTCTTCTTCCTGCTGGGAACATAACCAAGCAGTCACCAGTTTGTCATCATTTAACCTAAAGAGGTCACTACTGTTCACATTTTACGCATGAGGGAAACTGAGGCTGAAACCTGACATGTCAGCCCCACTTTTAACCTGCTGAACTACACTTACTTCTCTGTCTAGTTTCCACACTGGGGTCCAAAAACTAGGTTACAAAGCCATGGAAAAAATAATCTAATCCAGACCAAGTTATCCATGGGGTATAAATGAGAGGGTTGAGAGCTTACTTAAATGTATCCTATGAAAAGCCATTGTGTGTAGAAGAGCTTAACTTCTCATTTAATTTCTGGGGGAGTAACAGCACTGTGGAATGTATGCACTCTGGTTAAACATGAAAAATTGGAAAATATTGTTGCATGCCACCCCACTCTGAGCAGTGTGAGATTCCAGAGATTCAAGGAGTTTACCCAGAGTTTGTGTTTCTTTTGGAATGAGGTGCAGCACAGACTGTGGTGTCCTATTGACACATATCTACAACCTGAGCCTACAATGGAGGGGCTCACAGCATTAACACCCCAAGAGGGTCTTGATTCATGTTATGAAAATGATGCGCCGATGGTATGTAACACCTGTGAGGTTAGCAAAAATGTATAAGATAAGCAACAAATGTTGGAAATGTAAAGAAAAAGAAGGTACCTTTTTTCATATGTGGTGGGAATGTAAGAAGGTAAAATGCTTTCGGGAAATGATTTATAATGAATTGAAGAAAATGTTGAAATATACATTTGTTAAGAAACCAGAAGCATTTTTACTAGGCATTACAGGTAATGAGATAAATAAGAAAGAAAAGAAGTTATTTTTATATGCAGTGACAGCAGCAAGAATATTGATGGCCCAGAAATGGAAACAGGAGGAATTACCTACGATAGAAGAATGGAGAACTAAAATGATGGACTATGCAGAACTGGACAGAATGACAGGAAGGATCCGGAATCGACGAGATCCAAGATTTACAGAAGATTGGGAAAAGTTTATCCAATATATGCAAAAACTGAGTGATAATAAAATTACGTTTGTAAGCTTTAAGGAAGCTCTGTGAGGGGAAAGGGTTAAAAAGGGCAGAAATGTGTAAAAAGTAACAACAGGAAGGAATGGCAGACAAGACTTCCGGAGGCGGCGCGAAGGGTAATGGCTGCCCTTTCCTAACCGGGAAGGGAGCTCCGCTCGAGAAAGGGTCGTCCGCTACGGCGAAGCGGAGACCCACAACGGAAAACCGCAGGCGGCAGAAGCCTGCGGTCCTGGGACCCGGCGGGTGCCAGTAGCGGCCCCCAAAACGTTGAAGGAACCCCGTAAGGGGCTCCGGATCGTGGAGGAGGCTGCGGCGCTGAGGGTCGTTCCGCAATCGGCGGAGTGAAGCCGCGTAGCTGTTGCCAGTGAGCGCTGACCTTTCTTCCTGAAATTTTTGCTTTGAAAACAACAACCCGTGAGTAAATAATTGACTTTATGCAATTTGGAACTTTAAAGCATTAAATTTGGCTGAAAGCGGAGTGACGAAAAACAGGAAGTCCGTCTTCCGCTCCCGTTGAACTTGAACGCAAAGAGCTGGAGGAGTGGAGGCAAAGAGAGACCTTTTAAACTATTTGATCTGAGCACCCATTGAACTTTATCTTAAGTGGAATAAGAATTTCATGTACTGGACTTTATGAATTTTAGCTGCATGGGGATACCTTTCTTCTCTTGGAGCTACATTTTAACTAAAAACCCCAGGTGCTGGAGCTGCCTGAGAAATTGAGCTGTCAGTTTGCAGTTTGCAGTTTGGATACTTTGAATCTGAACTTTGAAACAATCTGAGAGAGTCTGAACTTGTTACTCTGAGGCATTTGGATTACCAGTTTGCACCATCAGAAACACTGTTGCTGTATTAAACCCTAACTCTGCTGAAAAAATTTTTTATTGAAGGTTCTTGGACTTAGAAATCTGACTTTATTTTAACTGAAATTGATCTCTTCCTTGAAATACTTTAAACTCCCCCTAGAGGATTTGGGACTTATAGCAGTGACTCTTATTTTACTTTCCTTTTCCCGGCCCTCTGTTGACTGTTACCATCTGGGCTGCTGCTTTCTCATGGGAACAACTCAGCTTGACCTTGACTTTTAGATAACTTTGGAATGAGTGGTGCAAGAAGGAGAGGAAGAACTAAACAAACAACTTTGACAACTTTAACCGCAGCCTCACAGGCACGTAGATCATCTGTGCCTACTTTGCCTTCTGAGGAGGAAGCTGCCTCTCTGCCACGGGCAGGGGAGGGAGAAACTGAGGAATTACAATTGGAAGATATGGCCTCAGGGGCAAGCACTGCTATTTTAGAGAAAATTTTTGAAAAATTAGAATCTTTGGACAAGAAAGTAGAATCTTTGGACAAGAAGGCTGATGAGCAAACATATAAAATTGACCAAAACACAGAATGTTTAAATAAATTATCTGGACAAGTTGCACAGAATACTCAAGCAATTGGAGAATTGAAGGAGGCTGCAGGGGAAAATCGGAAATTGGCTGAAGATACCAGCCAAAAACTTGAAAATCTAGAACAAGAGGTAAGACCACTCTGCAAACAAGTAGGTGAACACCAGACCTATCTATCTATGATTGAACTGCGGAACCGGGAGAGCAATTTAAGGATAAGAGCAATACCAGAAGTGGAAGAAGGCAACCTAGCTGAGTTTTTGACCAAAGAATTCTCCAAATTTTGGAGCTTAGAGGAAAAGGATTTTAAAATTGTTTCAGCTTTCAGGCTTGGAAGACTTATAAAGAAAGAGAAGCCCAGAGACTGTTTGATAACATTGAGGTCAAAGGAGGAAAGGGACAAGATTCTGGGCCTACACTACGGAAAGTCACTGGACATTCTGGACAAAAGAATTGAGATTTACAAGGATATTCCTAAACAACTGTTGGATCTTAGATCTAACTATTTGGAGTTGACAAGATTACTAAGGAAGAATTCAATCATCTTTAGGTGGGAATTTCCTCAAGGACTATCTTTTACCTTTAGAGGGAAGAAGATCAAAATCAGAACATTGGAAGATAGAGATAAATTTCTGAACGTATACGGAGAGGACCTTCACAAAGGAGGTGATCAACTTCCAGGGCCTGAAACACCAGAGGTACCTGCACCCTTGGATCCTGAAGATCCTTTGAATAAGGTACCACCCCTTGAAAAATAAACAGATTTATTCAGGATGTCTCTGCAACTTTTGAGTTGGAACATTAATGGCTGTAACATCCCGGAAAAAAGGAGGAAAATTTTTTATATATTAAAAAAAGAACAATTGGACATTATCTGCTTACAAGAAACACATGTGACTAGGCTCCATAGAAAGGTGTTAATAAACAAAAGACTTGGTCAAGAATTTATATCTTCGGACAGAGTAAAGAAGCGAGGAGTGGTGATATATGCAAAAGAGAGCCTGTCACCTAAATTTTTATTCAAAGATGAACATGGAAGAATATTAGCAATTGAGATACAACATCAAGGAGAAAAGATTCTGATATTAGGAATTTATGCACCAAATGACGGGAAATCGGAATTTTATAAGAAGTTGCATGAGATTATGCTGGACTATCTGGACTACAACAACATCATTATGATGGGAGATATGAATGGGGTCGTATCGACTAACATGGATAAGTCACAAAACCAAAATGTTACAAAAGACGGCAGACTACCAAAGACCTTTTTTGAAATGACAGACAATATGGACTGGATTGACATTTGGAGAACTAAATCGACCAAATATGGATAACTAGAGGTCTGGCACCCAAGGTTAGAAAAGTGGAAATCTGCCCAAAGACCTGCTCCGACCATAACGCGCTGAAGATGGATATGACACTTTTGCCAACCGGCTCCTTTAGATGGAAGATGAATGATAGCTTGTTTAGAGACCAGGAGATTATTAAGAAGGCCCAAAAAACTCTGAAGGATTATTTCGAGATAAATATGAACACTACGGTGGAAAAAAGAACTATCTGGGACGCAAGCAAAGCTGTGATGAGGGGGTTCTTGATACAACAGAACGCCGTAAAGAAAAGGACACAAAATGAAAGGAAAGATAAGATCTTGCAGAAAATTAAAGAATTGGAGAAGAAATTAAGATCAAATCCGAAGTCACAGCCGATTCTGAGAGAAATTAAACTATACCAAGCACAATATTCCAAATTGATAAACCAGGAAATAGAATGGAAGATTAAATTAATGAAACAAAAAACTTTTGAATCGGCGAATAAATGTGGGAAACTGCTTGCTTGGCAGTTGAAGAAGAGACAGAAATTAAATACAGTTACAAATCTAGAAATTGAAGGAAGAAACATTCAGAACCCCATGGAAATTAGAAAGTGCTTCCAGAGATACTTCAAAAAATTATACACTCAAGGGCCGCAAGATGAGGCTGAGATTAAACAATTTTTGGAAAGAAATGGACTAACAAAGTTGTCACAAAAAACCAGATTAATCCTGAACAACAAAATAACACAACAAGAGATTGAACAAGCCATTCAGAACATGCAACTGGGCAAATCTCCAGGGCCAGACGGCTTGACTTCCAAGTATTATAAGACATTAAAAGACTATCTGATCCAACCAATGATGGAGGTCTGTAATGAAATTATGGAAGGGAAGAAGGCGCCAGAATCGTGGAAGGAAGCCTTTATCACATTGATACCAAAATCTGAAACTGAAAAGACACAACTCAAAAACTATCGTCCCATCTCCCTTCTGAATGTGGATTACAAAATATTTGCAGACATTTTGGCAAGTAGACTTAAAAGAGTTCTTAATGAAGTAATTCATAAAGACCAGGCAGGCTTTCTCCCAGGTAGACATATGTTTGCCAATACTAGGAACATTATTGACATTTTGGAACTTTTGCAAACAGACATAAATACAAAAGCAGTGTTAATTTTTATAGATGCGGAGAAGGCCTTTGATAATATTTCTTGGAAATTTATGAAGGGAAATTTGAAAGAAATGGGAGTGGGACGGGGGTTTGAGAATGGGATTGATGCAATATATTCAGAACAAAAGGCCAAATTGATAGTTAACAATGTGGTTACAGAAGAGTTCAAAATTGAAAAAGGAACACGACAAGGCTGCCCGATTTCCCCTCTGTTATTTATCTCGGTTCTGGAGGTGCTCTTGAACATGATCAGAGGGGACCGGTTGGTGGAAGGGATTCAGGTCGGAGCGAAACAATACAAACTTAAAGCTTTTGCAGATGACCTAGTTTTGACCCTGCAGGAGCCAGAATCTAGTACGAAAAGAGTATTACAATTGATTCAGGACTTTGGTCGGGTGGCGGGATTTAAATTAAACAAACAGAAAACCAAGGTGCTGGGAAAAAAATTGACAGACATAGAGTCAGAACGGTTTCAGAGAGAAACAGAACTAACTATGGTTAAAAAGGTAAAGTACCTAGGGGTAAACATAACAGCAAAAAACCTGAGTCTATTCAAGGATAACTATGAAAAATGTTGGTCTGAAATTAAGAGAGACTTGGATAGTTGGACAAAATTGAAGCTTTCTTTGTTAGGCCGAATTGCTGCTATTAAGATGAATGTATTGCCAAAAATGTTGTTTTTGTTTCAAACATTACAGATTGTGGACAAAACGGAGTGCTTCCGGAAGTGGCAGAAAGATATATCTAAATTTGTCTGGCAGGGCAAAAAGCCCAGAATTAAGTTTAAGATATTAACAGATGCGAAAGAAAGAGGGGGCTTTGCCCTGCCGGACTTAAAGTTGTACTATGAAGCCGCAGCTTTCTGCTGGCTAAAAGACTGGCTACTTCTCGAAGACACTGACGTACTGGACCTGGAAGGTTTTAACAATGCTTTTGGTTGGCATGCATACTTATGGTATGATAAAGTTAAGATCAATAAGGCCTTTAAGAACCATATTGTCAGGAAAGCAGTGTTTAATGTCTGGACAAAATATAAAGACTTATTGGAAAATAAAACCCCAAGGTGGCTTTCACCTCTGGAGGCTAAGGCCCGAAAAAGACCCAATACGGAGGCCAAATGGCCAAAATATTGGGAAATATTAGAAAAAGATGGAGACAATTGGAAATGGCAGAGTTTGGAGAAAATGAAGGATAAGGTGCGAGACTGGTTACATTATGCTCAGATTAAAGAAGTTTTTAAAAATGACAAAAAGTTAGGGTTCCAGGTGGAGAAATCGAAGTTAGAAATAGAATTGTTAGAACCAAAGACCAAGGTACTATCTAGAATGTATAACTTGCTGCTAAAATGGAATACACAAGACGAAATGGTTAAATCGGCTATGATAAAATGGGCACAGGACATTGGGCATAACATTATGTTTGAGGACTGGGAAAGGTTGTGGACCACTGGGCTGAACTTCACCGCATGTAATGCTCTGAAGGAAAATGTAATGAAAATGATATATAGATGGTACATGACCCCAGTTAAACTTGCCAAAATATACCATTCGTCTGATAATAAATGTTGGAAATGTAAAGAAAATGAAGGAACATTCTTTCACCTCTGGTGGACATGCCCTAAGGTGAAGGTCTTCTGGGAAATGATATATAATGAGCTGAAAAAGGTATTTAAGTATACCTTCCCTAAGAAACCAGAGGCCTTCCTTCTGGGTATTGTCGGCCAGAAGGTGTTAAAGAAGGATCGAACATTTTTTATGTATGCAACAACGGCAGCAAGGATTCTCATCGCAAAAAATTGGAAAACTCAAGATCTACCCACACTGGAAGAGTGGCAGATGCAGCTGATGGACTATATGCAACTGGCCGAGATGACTGGCAGAATCCGTGATCTGGGAGAAGAGAAGATGGAGGAAGACTGGGAGAAATTCAAGATGTATCTACAAAAACATTGTAATTTGGTTGAATGTTAAGAAGGATGCTAGATTACAAAAAATTGGCCACCACTAAACTAGATTTAAATTTGATGATAAGTGAGACTAAAGAAAATATAAAATTTTTTGGAAGAAGTGCTAGATTATATTTGAATGACTGGACATGAGATTGTAAACAAGTTGATAATTTGTTTGGAAAAAATTTTTAACGATGTAAATGGGAGCGGGAGACGTGAGGGAGTCCAAAGAAGTGATGAAATTGTTGTGATAGAAGTAAGATCGTTTATTATTTGTGCATTTATATTTAAAAACCTTAATAAATATTTATAAAAAAAAAAAGGAATGGCAGACAAATTGAGGGAAGTCAAAAAAGAGAAGTAAGATGTAATTAAGATGTATGGAATGTATACATTTGCTTTTGTATTTGAAAACGAATAAAAATATAATCTATATAACAAAGAGGGTCTTGCTTCTCCATGACCACGACTGCTCCCAGTTGGTCGCTCTGAGCTTTCCACACGGACTTATATATTGTACTCTAAATTGAAGAATGCAGGAGACAGGGCCAATCCCTTGCTGCCGCTGCCGCTGCCGCTGCCGCCCCTTTCCCTTGGCTGCTGGAAGAAGGCAGGAGCTAAACCCTGCCTGCACTCAAGCCCCCACCCCTAATATCTTCCTCCAGTGACCAAGCAGCAGGGCGTTAGTTTCACTCTTTCCCCTCATTCTGAAGGCAATGTGTGAACCAGCTTGGAGATCAACAGAATCCCCTGAAGTTTTACCTTCAGCGCAGACTCCCAGCTGTCATGCCAGTGAAGCACGCTGGATCATTTATTATGTGTACATTGTGTAACATTCTCAGTATTGCCCAAGTACCCTTCCTTAGCTTACCATTGCTGCTGCATCCCCATTCTCTGATGATGAGCTCTTCCTGCCTGCTTTGGTCTGTGACAACGATGAAACTGCTATGGAAAAGAAGAGTAATGGTGGCTCTCAGCCTCAGTGGTGGCTCATTTCTCTGCTAGTTTCATGTCACCTGGGGCCAGGATCCAGTATCTGCATAGACTTACAAAGGCCTATTTAACAGCTTGCTTTCTAAACGTTTTTAAAGCGGGGATGCAATAAATTCCATCCGTTCATTAGTCAACAACAGTTGCTGTTGCTTAATTGGTGGAAGCCAATCAGAGGGCAAATGTCGATTGGTTGGTCAGGACTCATATTTTGACCTGAGGCTTGAGCAGTTTAGTCTCTTTCTCACAAACCCTCTATTGATCATCATCATCATCCACCCTTTCTCCCAAAGGAGCACTGGACAGCAAGGAGCATTTAAGGCATCATTTTTGAAAAAATGCAAACATTAATTGTGGGTGGGTGTGATTATTGGGATCACAGCAGGCAGGCAGGCAGGCCTCTCCAGGACTCTGAGGAAAATCCTTCATTTGAAGCTGCTATTTGCATTGGGAGGAAATCTCCATTAGCACCAATAGGGATTTTCTGATATATAGCTGTAGTCATGTACACACTTACCTGTGAGCAAAAGAATGAGGCTTAATTCTGAGTAGGCACGTGTGGGGTTTTTCAGCTGGAGAAGCAACACCTCACTGCATTCTGCAGTTCTTAAGTTGTTCTCTCTCCAGCTGGTTTCCATACCAGAACTGAGCTGGGCAGAGAGAAAAACTCTTAAAGGAACAAAGCGTAGTGGTGGAAGGGGTCACATTTTGCTCCCCTACTCTGAGAACTCCATTTTGAATGCAGTAAGTAGATCCACCCCCCCCCCCACACATCTTGCTTAGCTCCAAGTCCATGAGCCTGAAGCCTGTTCCCGATTTCACTGTGCATGAAGGTGAGATGTGAAAAGTATTTTAAATAGTCCCAGAGTGACCATGAAAGAAATAAGATACCCAAGAAGTCCTTAAGAAGTGAGTGAAACCCACATGAAAATCCTGGGAGACCATTTTTGCTCCATTTTTTATGAATGGGCAACCAGAGCAATGTAACATGGTAATTCCGAGTTGTTCTTCTTACCTGCAGGGAGACTGGTCTTTTGAGTGACAGGCTCTGGGATTTTCCAGCAGCCTGATTCTTCATCCCACGTGGACTCCCGTTTGATTTTATCAAAGTTGCTGTAATTACAGTCCCGCCGTATGAGGGGTTGCACCTGGTCCAGTAGCTGTTGATAAAGGAGGAGCTCCCGCTCTTGGCGGCGGATGGTGGCCAAATAATCAATCTTCTCCATTTCAAATTCGGACTGAAGGTCTTTGATTTCAGTCTCAGCAACCCTCAGCTGGGAAGAAAGCAGCCAGTTATGGGAATAAGAACTAAGTAAAATGTTGGGATCCAGAGTACACAAGCTGACGAGTCCTTACCTGAGCCTATCATAGGGCTGGCTCACACCTGCATGAGCATCACCTGAGGAGCTTGCACCTGATGATGGGCACGGAACTAGCTCAGTTGAAAATCATAATATAACTACCAAACTTTTTTTTTAAAAAAACACAACTTTTTATTTATTGTTAACAAAACAAAAAGTGAAAACATAACAAAAAGAAATACGACAAAGAATCAACAATATCAGTCATAAAGCTCATCTCGCTCTCAGGCCGAGGGAGCCGGCGTTTGTCTACAGACAGCTTTCCAGGTCATGTGGTCAGCATAAACCGCTTCTGGCGTGATGGAAGCCAGATGGAAATGCCATTTCCGTGACACATGGCCATCCAACCTCTACTTAAAAACCTCCAAGGAAGGAGAGTCCACCACCTCCCAAGGGAGACTCTTCCACTGTCAAACAGCTCTCACTGTCAGAAAGTTATTCCTGGTGTTTAGTTGGAATCTCCTTTTTTGTAACTTGAAGCCATTGGTTCGGGTCCTGCCCTCCAGAGCAGGAGAAAACAAGCTTGTTCCATCTTCCATGTGACAGCCCTTGAGATAAGGGAAGATAGCTATCATCTCTCCTCTGAGACTCCTCTTCTTCAGGCTAAATGTCCCCAACTCCCTCAGCCATTCCTCATAAGGCTTGGTTTCCAGGCCCTTGATCAACTTGGCTGCCCTTCTCTGCACACATTTCAGGTTGTCAACGTCTTTCTTAAATTGTGACACCCAGAACTGGACACAGTATTCCAGGTGGGGTCTGACCAAGGCAGAATAGAGTGGGACTTTTACTTCCCTTGGCGCATAAAGGTGTATAAGTGCACAGTGTATAGTTAACACTGTGATGTATACTGATACTATTTTATCAACAGAAGTGCCCTACTTCCCTTGACTAGAACACTATAAATTATTATTATTATTATTATTATTATTATTATTATTATTATTATTATTATTATTATGTCACCCTTCATCTGTAGACCTCAGGAAGGTTCACAACAAAAAATGCAAGATAAAAAACACAAAATACAAGAACTAATCCAATAACCCCCCACCTACAACACATTTAAAGGGCTATGGGATATTAATTAGCCAAAGTGCTAGTTGAAGAGGAACATTTTTGCCTGTGTGTAAAGGTGTATAATGAAGGTGGCAACCAAACCTCCTTACAGAGAGCATTCCACAAATGGGGAGCCACTGCAGAAAAGGAGCATTCTTACCGAAACTCTCATGGAGGAGGCACATGAAGAAGGGCCTCAGGTGTTGATCTCAGAGTCCGGGTAGGGCACGTCTGTTGATACAGTCTAAAACAGTATTAGCATATATACACAGTGTTAACTCATGTTAAGCTTGTGGTCTACCAAGACCCTGAGATCCCTCTCACAGGTTGAGCATTGCTTTCCTTTTTGGTGAAGACAGAGGCAAAGTAGATGCTGAGCAGTTCTGCCTGTCACCCAATAGCATTCTCCATCTTCTCCATGCAAGGGACATACCACTTGGTCAAATATGGAGGTAGTCTTGGCTCCTTTAAACTTGAATGGTTGCAGCTTGTTCTGCAGGGTGGGGAAAGCTAAACCTGTTGCAAATTCCCTTTTCTATACAACTATTTTAGGTAAAGGAGCTCTGCCCTCATTTCCATAAGGCCTCTCTGGTTTTCTCCTCTCTCCCCACCACCCTTTCTCCTCTTAAAAAATCAAACTAAATGTAGATACAAAATAAAATGGTGGTGATACTACTAACACTACTTATATTAGTATGAAAAGCAATGCTTTAAAGCAATGCTTCTCAAGCTAGAAAATTGCTGAAGGTCTTGGTGGACAACTTAATTATTTTTCTGCCTGTTACAACAATTGCAATGCGCTGTGTGAGATGCTGTATGCTTTTTGAATTTTATGGAATTTAAATTGTAAAACAATACAATGTAAGAAGCACTGCTGGATTACCAAATAGGCAGAGTTGGCACTGGCCTAGGAGTCCACACCTTTTAGGGATCCCACAACAACGGATCAAAATAATATTGATTTGATCTTGAAAGAATTTGAATTTGGAAGAGAAACCTGCATTGACTCAGAAACCGAGCCCACCATCTGCAAGATTTCAACTGCCCAGGGGCCTCCACAGGGTTTAATCTGGCACTGGTAAGAACTTAAAGAAACAATAAATATACCATTAAAATCAATGACTACTGAACATGGACAAGGCACAGACCACCTGAATGAAGCTTGTAGACAACTGGTGGTCCATGCACCATAGTTTGGGAACTCCTGCTTTAAAGGTCATGGTGAGAAGGACCTGATCCTAAGTCCGTTACTGCACAATGCCCTTGAGTGTGGTGTGGAAAGCTGTCCTTACCCACCACTGTACAAGACTTCAGAGGAGAAAGGAATCACCTTTTCCTTCATCTTCTCCAACAATTTGCTTTTGGCTCGCACTTCTTCCTGGATGGAATCATAGACGTTGAGCAGGACCCAGTCACTGCTGTCCTCATCTGATTTCTGCAAAGCTGCCAGCAGCTGCTTCTTCCGCTCATCAGCAATTTTCTTTCGCCGTTTATGCTTTTCCTTCAGGTCTTTGTTCTTGGCCTGTTCACCTCCCACCACCTGCTGCTCCAGCATCTGCAATCTAAGAGGGTCGGAGGCAATGTCTTAGCTCTAAGCACAGCTTGCCCAACTTTCTATATTCAGTCTCTCCCACCTCCATTTTGCCACTAACTTGTCTGCTGAGGATCCCTGAAACTTGGAACCCCTGAACTTTGCAAAAGATTATTGGGTGCTGGCCAGTCCTGTTCAGCTTCCCAGCTGCTCCCCTTAGGCTGTGCAGATATGAAGCACATTCTTCCCCTCAAACAATTCTGGGCACTATATTTTCCTCCTCACAGAGTTACAATTCCCAGCAACCTTTAAAAAACACAGTGCCCAGAATTCTTTGAAGAAAAGAATGCTTTGTATGTGCCTTATATTCCCTATAGTGTGGGAATATATGAAGACAAACTGTAAGCAATTAAAAATGTTAGTAGGATTGACATAAACATGAGCAGTAAGAAATAACAGGAGTAAAAATGATAAATTTGTAAATAGGTTTGAATTGGTTAGGCAGTATGATTATGATATAAAATAAGGAACCGCAAGGGGGAGGGGAGGGAAGTCAAATAAATGTAGGTTAAATTTGTTTAGATTTAATTATTGTTGTGGAAAAATTAAAAGGGGGAAAAATAAAGCTATAGTGTGTAAGTCTAAACTGAGACTGTGCCAGAGATGGGTGGGGTAGAAATAATAAATTATTATTATTATTATTATTATTATTATTATTATTATTATTATTATTATTATTTCCAACACATTGTAGGAGAATATTGGTGATAATGGGCAGGCTATTTTGCAGTTTTAGGGAAACTTCCCACTATTTCTGATTTTGTGACTGAGAAACCTCAATAAATCTGTCAAAAAAAACCCAAAACAGAGTTTGAGAACTAATGTTCTAGTGCACTGAAGAAAATAAATATCTCCAAAAGGGAAAATAATTTTTCATGCCCGGCAGAGCCTGCACATTCAAAGGTTGTTGGAACTGAAGCAGGAAGTGGGGTCAGCAGGGAGACAGACTTCAACGGCTGGCCGGCCGGAGAGGCAGCAGCTGAAACAAGATCCTCTGGACCACAGCTGGTTGCTAAGAAGCTGAGCCAAGGGAGGCTGAGGAGGAAAGCATGGTGGAAAAGCCAGTGGGGACAAAGGAGGAGCAACTGAGTATCCACTGTCATGAGGGAGGAAGAAGTTGCCATTCAGGTCACAGACCTTCTACCTTCTGAACAAGAGAATCCTCCACAGACATTGCCTTGGCATGCCGAGAAACTGTGTTGGCCACCCGGCAATGGCTTTTCCCACCTGCCTTGCCTCCCCCCCCCACCCCCACCCCCCGGCCAAGGAGCCTTTCCCAGACCATGACTTGTAAGACAAGCAGAAGCAGAGGCAAAGAGAGGAGTTCAGGGCTTTTCTTTTTTAATAATTTTATAAGTTGTGCATCTTTGTTTCTCAGTTTGATCCTTTTACATGGTTTTGTATGTATTGTGTTATTTTATGCATTGTGGCTTGCTGTCATTATTATTGATTATAGTTTAGCAATTATTTATTGTAATTGTTAATAATTAAACAGAAATTCACTCTTATTTACTGACATTTAATTTTATTGTGCACTCTTATATTCTAATGGATTACTTTATATGATGTAAGTTGTTTATTTTAAAGTTAGGTTTTTATTATGACTTTTTTGTATTGGAGGAGGTGCATGATCTTTTGTTCTTTCTTCAGCTTGTAAATTGGCTTGTGCAAAGATATAGAAAGGGGGCATACACATTAAAAATGAAATGCAATGAAGGTGCATGCAGGGACTCCAATCCCCCAACACTGAAGGAAAATGGAACAGTGTCTGCTTCAGGCCTCGAGGGCCCACACGGGAGCCTCTCTGGATCGGAGCAAATGAGCAAGTCCAGCAAACATTGCACCCCTTGATGGTCTGTCTATTCCTCACACCAACCTGGCAAGTACTTGCTGCTGGTTCACTGCCACTGGGAGTTCCTCAGCCACATCAGTCCCAGGTGTCCCCGGTCTGACAGCTTTCTCCAAATTCTGGGCCACAGAAGGAACAGGCGGCTCAGTTGTGTTGGACTCCTGAGTGTAAGGGAAAATGGGAGGCAGCCATTTTGAATATGCATGATATCCACATTGAGGGATGGACTAAAGCTGATTCACATACAAGTTTCCAAAATTCAACATCCTATATTTTGCCTGTCTCCCAGAAGGGATTGGGAGAAAGGAAACAAAGACTGGCCCATCCACTGGACACACAGTCTGAAGTCTAAGGTCAAGGCTTGCTGGAGCATTGTGCACCCAGCGCTTGGTTACTACTGCTGTTGGTTTTGCTGCTGCCATACTTCAGTCCCAGCCAACCCAGCTGTTGTGCAAGGTTCTGGGAGAGGAAAGGGAGAGGAAACAGTTTGCTCCCTGGACATGCCCTGAAGTTGCTGGGCAACAATGAAATGCTTCTATCATCAACCAGCAGAGAAACTGAGCTGCTGACTTCACAATGCACACTGCAGTGTAGGAATCTCAACAAAAGCATGTTTACCCAGAACTAGTCTCACTTATTTCAGTGGGATTTATTCCTGAGCAAAGCATGGGTGTAATCCTATACCACTTACTGGAGACCTTAGTGGGACTCACTTCTAAATAAACACACATGTGCTTGAAGGACTCATCCACACTTCCATTTGTCCTATGATTTCTAGGTATGGGTCCCACTTTCCCCAGGAAAACCCGCTGCTTACTGTAGAATTGGAACAAACAATTGGTTTTTCTGAGGATTGATGTTTGTTCCGATTCAGCAGTAAACAACGGGTTTTCCTGGGGAAAACCTCTGAGACCCATGCCTAGAAATCGTGGGAGAAGCAGACATCTGGATGAGCCCTTAGTCTGGTTTTCAAAACTGTTTTAATCCAGGAGAATACCTATTAACTTCAAGTATAATTCCTTACTCGAAGTTATCTCATGGAACTAAATATATAAAAGTACTGGCTTTAATCATTTGTTACATCGGACACAGTTCATTAAATTCACTTGAATCCCATAATTAAGCACCACGAAGGGTGCTTAAGCATCAGCAAAAGGGGGCATTCTGGTGGCAGCAGTCGGGGGGGGGGGCAGACGCACATTTCTGTTTCACTTCACTTCACAGGATGGGCCACCACTGGGTCCCTCTAATAACTTGGAGTTGGTATAATGGATTAGAGTAGTCCTTGAAAACTTATACTAAAATAAATTGGTTTGTCTTTAAGATGCCACTGCTGTGTCTGAGTACACCACAACACACCATATATTCAAGCAGGGCTAACCTGTAAGATAGAATGGTTGAGAAGTGGTTTGTGACTAAAAGACTACTCTGCTGTGAACCTGCTAAAAAGCTTTCGGGAAGTCACTATCCGCCCTTGCTGACCTAATTTACCTGGCTCTTGTAAGAATTACACCAAGGGCTATGTTTCAATGTCATGATAATCCACAGTTTATTGTGACAGTAATCAGAATAGGCAGGCCTTGGGCTTGGACACTCCCCTCCCCTCTCTTCTCCCACCTATGCTGTAGCTGCAAAGAGAAGTTTAGAAGCATTCACATCTGGGGTTTTTATTTATTAAGCACAGCTTATTGCATTAAAAACATAATAAATATTAACAAACCTACTTAAAAATTTGGTTTAAGAAGTTGGCTTGCTTCACAAGCCCATAGCTAAGAATAACCATGGTTTAGGGTTGGGCATAATGCTAAACTGCAGTCAGTCAAAGACAGAAGCAGAAGTGGCCAGTCTCTTTGCAGCAGCTGCTCCTAAAGAGGGGGAAAGGAAGGGGAGGAGGGTGTACCTAAGTCGACAAAAAGTCATGGTTTCTATCATACCTAAATGCAGTGATATAAATGGTATATTATTAAATGGCTATTATTATTAAATCCAAATCGCCTCCAACTGAAACACACTCCAGTCTCCTGTGACAGAGCTACTCTGCATGGCCATCGGTGGTTCACGTTACACAGACCCTGTGTCATTTTAGAAGTATTTTTAAAGGGTTTATGCATGGCCATCATTTCATCTGTTGAGGGAAGTTCACCTTCCTGGGTCCCTTGACTGACACTTCAGTTTCTTTAGCAAGGCCTGGAGGCAAAGAAGCTTGGTCAGCAATGGCTTCAACTGTCTGGGTGGTTTCTAGAGAAAATAAAGGAAATGCAGAGAAAAAATGAGTTTTATCCTGAAGCTCTGTTAAGCTTGAGAGAGGCAGTAGTTTTTAACTGAGAGTGATGCAATTTTATACATTTATATATTGACTTCTAAAATATCTACTTTGCCTTCCATACAATACTGTGGGCACTTTCAGTAACTAAGACAA
The DNA here is from genome assembly GCF_964252035.2 of Podarcis erhardii. Lineage (NCBI taxonomy): Eukaryota > Metazoa > Chordata > Lepidosauria > Squamata > Lacertidae > Podarcis > Podarcis erhardii. The sequence goes on from NC_138515.1 coordinate 1,546,697, forward strand.
CAGAGTAATAAATAGAGCAATAATGATAACAAAGCCTTAAAACATTCTAAAAGGCAACAACAGCAATCACGATTTCTTTAAAGAACCAGTCTCTTCCTAGTCATATTGCACAGAAGCTGCCTCAAAAGAGGGTCCTCAGGTTAAAAGGTATAAATGAATACCATCAGCTGTCGATTTCCAACTGGCGGGTAGGAAACAGACACACCTTATTGGTAGATTCTCCTGCAGATTGACTATTGACCATTAAAGAATTAGCCCAGCCCCTAAAACTTTTATCTTGAATATTGCAGGCTGGAGGAACAAATTAGCTGACTCAGATTTTAAAAGGTACCGACACACATTTGACATAGTCTGTCTGCAGGAGATTTGGCTCCTGGAGACAAACTCTCTAAAGCTCCAGGGCTTTAGGACATGGGAGCAACCTGCCTGGAAAATTTCCTTGCTCAGGCGTGGAAGTGGCAGTTGAGCGTTTCCTGCTTGGCAGGGGGTTGGACTCGATGGCCCTTGTGGTCTCTTCCAACTCTAGGATTCTATGATTCTATTCTATGATTCTATTCAGAAATCTGTCACTGTAGATGCAGAGATCGCAGAGATAGAGGACACTTCCTCTAATTATTGCCAGGTGCTAACCATCTGGGCTCACAAGCTGCGTCCGTTGATTTGTATCAACCTCAGACATGACAGCAGAGATTTGGCAAAGGATAGGAGAGTGTTGGACGGAGTCTCTACTGGATATCCTAACTACCTTCTTATTGTATGTGGTGACTTTAACACCAGGATGGGGAATGACCTTACTCATAAGTAAGGCCCTGGGCTCAAACAAGAGGATGTCTTGAGCATTTCCTGTTCCTCAAATGATAAGACTGTCAACAAATCAGGCCAGGAGCTTTTTCCTTTAATTTAAAAATATCAGCTGGTGGAGCAGCTGGCTCTGAGACCATCTCTGGGACCAAAGAAGCATCAAAATAGTACATCCTAATCCTATTCAAGAGTGCAGCCTACAATCTCCTAGTTTGCATCATTTGTTCTTTTAATTTTACTACTTTGCATAATTTAACCTGAAACTTAATAACCAGAAATTATTAAACATAATTTAACTGCTGGTCATAGAGATGTGCAAGGACACCCCACCCCTTCCAACTCAAAGGAACATTATTCAGCCGCTCTTCTGGCTTCATGGCTGTACCTGCTTCCTTTTGGAGGGTCTCATCTAAAGTATGGAACTTCATGTCATAAGCATTTCTCAAGGCGCTGATATCCTCCTCCAGCCGGACACGAGATTCTTGTTCAGCTTCGTAGTCAGCCTTCAGCCGCGCCAGCCTCTCCTCATACTCCTGAAAAGGTCAAGGAAAACAGCTGAGGGATCCTGGTGTGGCACATTCCAACTCTAGAGAATATTTGTTGAGGGAGGACACACAGTGGTTTTGCTCATTTATATTTTCAAGAGAATTGAAAACTTTAGATTTTTAAGAAACTTAGCCTTAAAGTAAGCTTTGCTAAGCATATTTAACTAGAAGGAAATACCATGGATATCATTAGAGGTTTGTTCATTTATTTATTTTTCAAATGGCTGTGCTTAGGACCACAGCTAAAATCAGAAGGTCAAACTCTGGCAATCAAGTAGTCAGGAGAAAAGATCTTTTCAGTTGTGATGACCTATCTGTGGACTGCTCTCCCAAAGAGGGTCCATCTGGCATTGTCACTAGTTTCTCGGGTGTTTTCTCAATGATGCTGATACACACACATACGCATATAGGTTGGTTAGTTAGTAAGTTATTAAAATAATGATAAACCCTTCATTATCCAATTCCAGGGTGGTTTATAAAATACACTAAAGCAGCATATACTAAAACAACAGTATCTCAAAACATTGGTACAAGAACCACAGTAGAAAAATATAAAGGCATATTAATAATAATAATAATAAATTTTATTTATATCCCGCCCTCCCCAGCCGAAGCCGGGCTCAGGGCGGCTAACAACAATCAAATAATCAAACAGTCAAATAATCACACATTCTAAAAATATTTCATTATAAAAATTAATTAAAATCAAATTAATGGCAACCGATTAAGCAAAATTCTGTGCAGGTTGCCAGAGGAGGGAGTCAGGCTGCGCCCTGACCAAAGGCCTGGTGGAACAACTCTGGCTTGCGAGCCCTGCGGAAAGATGTCAGGTCCCGCAGGGCCCTAGTCTCTTGTGAGAGAGCGTTCCACCAGATTGGAGCTGCAGCCGAGAAGGCCCTGGCTCTAGTTGAGGCCAGCCTATCCTCTCTGAGGCCTGGGACCTTGAGGATGTTATTATTTGCAGACCGTAGGTTTCTCTGTGGGGCATACCAGGAGAGGCGGTCCCGTAGGTACAAGGGTCCTAGGCCGTATAGGGCTTTAAAGGTTAAAACCAGCACCTTAAACCTGATCCTGTACTCCACCGGGAGCCAGTGCAGCTGGTATAGTACCGGATGAATGTGATCTCGCAGCGAAGACCCCATAA